>NW_026705761.1:0-300000 GCF_029867415.1 Vicia villosa
AGCAAGCCTTAATGGTGAGTCATTTATCCAATTTCTCTTTCATCGGTGCTGATGATGTGGAAGGAACTCAGTTCCAAGGTCTCTCTTTAGAAGACGAGTCTTCCAAAAAGAAAGCATCAATTTCTTCTTACAAAGAGGCAGTAAAAGTAGTGAAAGATGGAACTACCACTGGCTGGGGGCAAGTTGTGATCCCGACCAAGAATGAAACTAGAGCAGGTCTCGGATGTTCACCAACATTCTCAAACTGCACCAAGAAGGATGAAACCCTTCGTCCGATCAAAGAAACGTTCCATAGTGGAGGGTTCCTTAACCCAATTCCTCAAGAGGTCAATGTCCTTATTGAGGAATGCATCGAAGAAGGTCTACCTGATCCTGAAGAAGAATGGAAATGTTATCTTAATGACTCGGGATACATATCTCAGGAAGAACCACATCCTCCTTCAGAGAAATCCAAAGGCGATGAAACTGAACCTGTTCCTGCAGAAATCTGGGACACTTTGGGACAACCAAGTGGAAAATTTGATTATATGGTGAAATATACTGCACCTGAAAGTTACAAGATTGCGATTGAGGATATCCAACCAACTGGATGGGGAGATTCCTTTGAATATAATAGTCAACCAGAAGAGGCTTATCAGCCCTGTCAATTTTCTCAGCAGCCTGAAGTTACTGAAGATTTCGGATTCGATGTATCTGCCAAGGTTCATAATCCTGAAGATGGTTATTATCACATAAATGCCATTTTTGAAGATGAAGGGGAAGATGGTCCCGCAACTGACTCAGAAAGTGTCGCTGACAATGAGTCTCTTCATCCTGAAGACTGGGAAACACATCCTGAAAATTCTGAAGATTGTGACTCGTCTTATGCTCTTCAAGAAGTAGAAGAAGACCGTTTCAACTCTACAAAGAACAAGGGTGATAAACCAGGACCTTCAAATCCTGCTCGACCAACGGTCAATGTCAATACTGAAGATAATTCTGGGGAGAATTTTCCTGAATACATAATACACAGAGGAGTTCGTTGCTACTGGAAAGCTGTCGACGTTCCAAATGTTGTTCGCCGCTCAAAGTAATCACCTCGCTGTTATTTTGACCTCCTGCCTTGCCCAAAGCAGAGAGATGTTTTATAGGGCTTTGTTTTTAAAAGTTTCCCTCTTTGTCCTGCCCAAGACAAATGAGTTTGTGTTTAGGGCTTTGTTTCAAAAATGAATCATAAATAAAGTGTCATTTTGAATTCCCTACATTATGTGTTTTATTTTTGCTTTTTCTGGAAATAGTAATCCTAAAAAACCAAAATAAAAAAAAAAAAGCTTTTCAAAAAAATCTGCATACACTCTTGCATTCATAAATTTTCTGAAATAAATATAAATCACATGTGCAGATTTACTATTGATAAACCCATTGAATGCAATAACCCTATGCCCTCTCCCAACTTTGAGTTTCCTGTGTTCGAAGCCGAAGAAGAGGAAGAAGAGGAGATCCCGGACGAGATCTCTCGATTACTTAAGCACGAGGAAAGAACCATTCTGCCTCACAAAGAGCCTTTAGAAAAGATCAACTTGGGTTCTGAAGAAGACAAAAAAGAAGTGACCATTGGATCACTGCTTGATGCTGATATCAAGAGTAAGTTGACAGACCTTCTCAAAGAAAATTTTGACATGTTTGCCTGGTCCTACCAAGACATGCCTGGGTTGGATACCAATATTGTTCAGCATTACTTGCCATTGAAGCCAGAATGTCCGCCGGTTAAGCAGAAATTGCGAAGGACTCACCCTGATATGGCTAACAAGATCAAAGTGGAAGTTCAAAAGCAACTCGACGCAGGTTTTCTTGTCACCTCTGAGTATCCTCAATGGTTGGCCAACATAGTGCCAGTTCCGAAGAAAGATGGCAAAGTCAGAATGTGTGTTGACTACCGTGACTTGAACAAGGCCAGTCCAAAAGATGACTTTCCATTACCACATATCGACATGTTGGTTGATAACACTGCTAAGTTCAACGTCTTTTCCTTCATGGATGGGTTCTCCGGTTATAATCAGATCAAGATGGCTCCTGAAGACATGGAGAAGACATCTTTCATCACCCCATGGGGTACCTTTTGCTACAAAGTGATGCCGTTTGGATTAAAGAACGCAGGTGCAACTTACCAAAGGGCAATGACCACTCTCTTTCATGACATGATGCATAAAGAAATTGAAGTCTATGTGGACGACATGATAGCCAAGTCCAGCACAGAAGAAGAACATATTGAATACCTTTTGAAGTTGTTTCAACGACTAAGGAAATATCAGCTTCGCTTGAATCCTAACAAATGTACTTTTGGGGTTAGATCTGGAAAACTCTTGGGTTTCATTGTCAGCCAAAGAGGAATTGAAGTAGATCCCGACAAAGTCAGAGCTATTCAAGAGATGCCTGCACCAAAGACTGAAAAACAAGTAAGAGGATTTCTCGGACGATTGAACTACATCTCCAGATTTATCTCTCAAATGACTGCTACAGGTGGGCCAATTTTCAAGCTTCTCCGCAAAGATCAAGGGGTTGTATGGACTGAAGATTGCCAGAAAGCGTTCGACAGTATCAAAGAGTACCTGTTAGAACCACCAATATTGATTCCTCCAGTCGAAGGAAGACCGTTAATCATGTACCTTACTGTGTTAGAAGAATCCATGGGTTGTATGCTTGGACAACAAGATGAAACCGGTAAGAAGGAGCATGCCATCTATTACTTGAGTAAGAAATTCACAGATTGTGAGTCTCGTTACTCCATGCTCGAAAAAACATGTTGTGCTTTGGCATGGGCTTCAAAACGTCTCCGCCAATACATGATCAAAAATACTACTTGGTTAATCTCCAAAATGGATCCGATCAAGTATGTCTTTGAAAAGCCTGCCTTAACAGGAAGGATTGCCCGATGGCAAATGCTGTTATCTGAGTATGACATTCAATACCGTGCTCAAAAAGCGGTCAAAGGAAGCATTCTCGCCGATCATTTGGCGCATCAACCAATTAATGAATATCAATCTCTCAAGTTTGACTTTCCTGACGAAGATGTCTTGTACTTGAAAATGAAAGATTGTGACGAACCATTACCTGAAGAAGGTCCTGAGCCTGGATCAAGATGGGGCCTAATTTTCGATGGAGCAGTAAACGCTTTTGGCAATGGAATTGGGGCAATCATCATCACTCCCAAGGGTACTCATATCCCGTTCTCCGCCAGATTACTATTTGATTGTACCAACAACATCGCAGAATATGAAGCTTGTATCATGGGTCTTGAAGAAGCCATTGACTTAAGGATCAAGATCCTCGACATATATGGAGATTCAGCCCTTGTGATCAACCAAATCAAAGACAAATGGGAAACTTACCACCCTGGCTTGATTCCTTACAGAGATTATGCAAGACGTCTGTTGACTTTCTTCAACAAGGTTGAATTGCATCATATACCTCGAGATCAGAATCGAATGGCAGACGCCTTGGCTACTTTATCTTCCATGTTCAAAGTCAGTCACTGGAATGATGTGCCTAAAGTCAGAATCACGCGCCTTGAAAGGCCCGCCTATGTGTTTGCAACTGAAGCAGTCATCGATGATAAACCGTGGTTCCACGATATCAAACGCTTCCTTCAAACTCAAGAGTACCCGCTTGGGGCATCAAACAAAGATAAGAAAACTCTAAGGAGACTTTCTGGCAGTTTCTTCCTGAACGGAGATGTGCTATACAAAAGAAACTTCGACATGGTTTTGCTCAGATGCGTGGACAGACACGAAGCAGACATGTTAATGCATGAAGTACATGAAGGGTCCTTTGGAACTCATTCGAATGGGCATGCAATGTCCAAAAAGATCTTAAGAGCAGGATACTATTGGTTGACAATGGAATCTGATTGTTACAAACACGTGAAGAAATGTCACAAGTGCCAGATCTATGCAGATAAGATCCATGTACCACCAACTCTACTCAACGTTCTCTCATCTCCGTGGCCTTTCTCCATGTGGGGTATCGACATGATTGGAATGATCGAACCGAAAGCTTCAAACGGTCATCGTTTCATCTTAGTAGCAATTGATTACTTCACCAAATGGGTCGAAGCAGCATCTTACGCCAATGTTACAAGACAAGTGGTTGTGAGGTTTATCAAGAACAACATCATTTGCCGATATGGTATTCCCAGCAAGATCATTACTGACAATGGTTCAAACCTGAATAACAAGATGATGAAAGAATTGTGTGAGGAATTCAAGATTGAGCATCATAACTCTTCTCCTTACAGACCAAAAATGAACGGCGCCGTTGAAGCTGCTAACAAGAACATTAAGAAGATCGTCCAGAAAATGGTCGTCACTTACAAAGACTGGCACGAAATGCTGCCATTTGCCTTACATGGGTACCGTACCTCAGTGCGTACTTCAACAGGGGCAACTCCCTTTTCTCTAGTATACGGCATGGAAGCTGTGCTCCCCGTAGAAGTTGAAATCCCATCAATGAGAGTCCTCATGGAGACTAAGTTATCAGAGGCTGAATGGTGTCAAAGCATATACGATCAGTTGAATTTAATCGAAGAAAAACGTATGACTGCTCTATGCCATGGACAGTTATACCAAGCAAGGATGAAACACGCCTTCAACAAAAAGGTTCGACCTCGTGAATTTCAAGAAGGCGACCTCGTGCTTAAAAAGATCTTGTCTTTTCAACCAGATTCTAGGGGCAAATGGTCTCCTAATTACGAAGGCCCGTATGTTGTCAAAAGAACATTTTCTGGCGGCGCCATGACTCTTGCAACTATGGATGGTGATGAACTCCCACATCCTATGAATGCTGATGCAGTCAAGAAATACTTTGTCTAAAAAAGAATAAAAGAACAGCTCGGTAAGTCGAAAACCCGCAAAGGGCGACTTAGGCAAAAATGAGCGTCTCGGTGGACTGAAAACCCGAAAGGGCGGTCCAGGCAAAAATTAGAGACAATAAACAAAAAAAAATTTTCATCCTGGTAGATTGAAAACCTGAAAGGGCAATCTAGGCAAAAATTAGGGATTTATGACAAAGTAACTGCATTAGTCTATACTTCGTCACCTGAAGAGTCTATACTTCATTAAAGGATCTTCAATCAAATCATCGCCAATCTGAAGCGACAGGCACAGTTGGAACTCAAAGTTGTTAGGGGGAATAGTGGTTATTGTTTTCAATGTAGCCTTTTCCGCATAATTACCATTTCCAACTTTTGTAAATACTCCATGGAATCACGCCTTTAGCTGATTACCATCCTATTAAATAAATTTGAGCCTTGTGCCCATTTGTTTGCAATCTCTAATTTCTTTTAGCTTGTAAAATGACGCTTTAATTGTGTTATTCGTTTTTGAAAAAAAGAAAAAATAAGTTTTAAATGAATTTACTTCACTTTTCTTTTTCAAAATAAAAGAGAAATTTTCCTTTGAGTTGTGAACAACGGAAGGAACATCAGCAGTCGTCTCCATAGGATGAACAAAAAGGATTCTCCCGGAAAAATTGTTGAGGCAACGGTATTCTTGTCCCAGAAAAGAATTCTTGAAGCAATTACCCCTCGAGGTAAAGAAGCTCTTCTATCCCCAGTGGAGAAGGTCTTCTATCCCCAGTAAAGAAGATTTTTCCATCTCAGTAAGAAGAGATGCTTGTCTTCCCCAGAGAAGTTTAAAGCACGCAACACCATTCATCACCCGTGTTATCTACACCATGTTGAAGAGCATTTGCCAAGTATCTGGTTATATTGCGACGTCGGTCCATCTCCAGTATATACTTCATTGTCTGTCAGTATTGTCAGTATGCATGCTACATTCATGACATTCATCATTCATACATATTTTCATCATTTATGCATTCTTGCATTTTTCAATGTCTGCTTAAAATCACCTGTTTAGGATATATCTATCCCAAAAAAAAAAAAAGGAAAAAAGAAAAAGTATGGGCGTGTCATCTCTCCAAGTAGGTTGTCACCCATAAGCAGAAAGAACATTTTGTTTCTCCAGTTCCCCACTGAGATCATTCCTCGTGGAAGAAGGTTGCTTTAGTTTCTCCTCTCCAAAACAAAGGAGAAAATCCCCATTCGAGTTCATTCCTCATGGGTACAAAGTCTTGTTTGACTATTTCTTTCCAATTCAAGATCCACAGTCATCAATTTCTTCAGGTCGACAATTAGGGTTTTTTGACCTAATTCACTGAACAACTGACTTTTTAATCAGGACATGGTGCCACAACTCAAAACATGACTCAATATCCTCTAATGCTTCAATGTGATTCATTCATACCATTCATATGGTGAGGATAGCATGTTTCATTTGAAATCTCCAGAAACGCGATTCGTCTGAAAAAGTCAACTGTACAAGATCACCATTGACTTTTGGGGAATTTTGGTCAACCATGACTTTTGAAGTTTTAAATCATCAATATATGATATGAGAAGTCATTTGATCAAGAAAAATCAAGAAAATCAATCAAGAATCAAAAAGTCAAAAGTTTGACTTTCCATACTTAGAAAAATTTCTAAGTGTTTTTTCATGGTTTTTTCCAAACTTTGAAAGGGAATTTCTCAAAATTTCACCTACAAACTGAAAAAAACTTCCAACATGAAAGTTGTAGATTTTGATCCAATAAACAACTTTGACACATATAAATTTTTTCCATAAGATCAACCATTTAAGAGATATGGAGCTTCAAAGTTGGCATCTTTTGAAAAATTCACTTGAAACTTCATTTTTCTCAAAGTTCATGGATCTTTTTCACTCACTTCCTTAAAGATCTTGAAGAAACTTTCAACTAGAGTTTTGAAGTATGTAACATGAGCTTTCCAAAATGTCCAAGAGCATGAAAAAATATGGAGTGTAGCTATGGTTTTGAATTTTGACATTAGTGACCATTTCACTTGAAATTTCAAGCCATTTTTGCAAAGTTATGAACCAAATTGCCAAATAATGCAAGTAATGATGCATCAAGACAATTATTGAAGATATTTTCTGATTAGAAGATCAGAATGGAAGAGGATAAGAAGCTTGAAGTTTAACCATGGTTTGGTCACTTTAACCATTTTGCATTAAATGTAAAAGATTCCTTTTTATCTCTTAAGCCAAATCATCAAACTTTGATCAAGTTGCAAAGCTCTGAGTTCAGACTCTTTGGCCTATAAATAGAGGTCCAAACTCCATTCAAAATCACACCAAAGTCACACAAATTATAGGCTTTCTCTTTCTTTCTTAGAATGCAAGTTTCTTAAGTTTCAAAGAGGTAAAATGCTCAACCTCTAAACCTTTGAATTTCTGACCAAAGTGATGCTTCCCACAAACCACAAACATCATATGGGATGTGTTTGATCCACTCACACACTCCAAAAACATCTCAAACTCAAAATCACTACCTCACTTCTCAAATATGCATAATCTAAGCCTTATCATGCCAAAATCCATTCAAGATCATTTCTGTCCAAAATAACACTTCTAACACCTTCCATATACTTCATATGAATGATCCAAACACTCACATATGACCTGTAACATCTCCATCTTCAAATTCGATTCATACTTGAAGCAACTGCAGTTCAGGTTCCATAGCTTAGCTCAGGTGAATTCAAACTGTTCCAAGCATTCAAACATGTTCCATAAGGTCCATTGATGCTGTCCAGATCAAGAAACAACATCTGTAACACCTCCAGGCACGATTTCAATTTCCAGTTTGGCCGTTTTTGAAGGTAAGCTACTTGAACTTCAAACTCATACATACATGCATCATAAATGAAAAATTGAGTTGCTATCTTGTTTCTGCACTATCACTGATCATTAACCCTCAATCAATTTCACAATTCATCAATCATACACGATTTCATGATCAATCTCAGAATTAGGGTTCTTCGTGTTCATCAGAAAATTGATCACCTTAGAGCAAAAATAAATGAATTATGAGGGCACCATCATGATCCTTATGAAAAAACGAGTGAGTTAGACCCTTCACTTGATCAATTTGGTTCAGTTTTCAGAAAATTCAAATTCAAAATGGGATTATGTTCTTGGCGCGTTTTTTGGTTCATGAGTTTTAAAATTCAGTTTGAAAATATATTGTACCCAGCGCGTATTACTAACAAGCCACGAGCGTGGCTCAGTTGGCTTTTGTTTTGAGTAGTGACCTCAAGGTCACGAGTTCAAGTCCCTATGGGACCAAACCCTTCTTTTTATCACCTATTTTCTTTGATTTTTTACACAACTTCAACCATTAATTTAACCATTCAATTTAACTTATTTTTTCTTCATTTTTTACACACTTATTATTTTATATATGTATTTTATGAATATCAAAAAAAATCACAAAAATATATTTGTTTAATACATTTTTAATTAAGTTTAAAATAACATATTTTTAAGTGTTTTCTAATACTTTTAAATATTGTTTTTCACTTAATCTTTAAACTTAAATCACTTGTAAATATTTTTTGAACAAACCCTAATCATCTAAGTGTTAATTGAGGATGATCTTTTGATTAAATTGACTTCTTTCAAAATTCAAATCGTTTTAAAACGAGCGATTGCGGTTCTTTTCAAAAACAATGAACCATTTCTTTTTGAAACTTTTGATTAAATCTTTTAATTAATCAATTGATTTTCAAAACGATGTGGGGCCTCTCGAATATTAGAGAGTATAAGACCCACTCTTTTTTCTTTTTACACAGTCTTTTTATTCAAAATAAATAAACTTTCTTTCAGAACAAACTTTCAAACCGTTTTTCAAACAACGCGACTGTAAATAAAACGATCAACCATGTTTTGTAAATAAAACACGGGCCTCCACGTAGGTATAAGTCCCAAGCCCCTTTTGTACATACCCTTTCCAGTACATGAAATTAGGTATTTCATTGTACGCCTTTTGTACATATCTCAATCAATGCGTTTTTGAACTTTGAATAACAAACCAAAAATGAAGGTTTTCTTTAAATCTTCCCAAAAAATACCATGGGCCTCCATGTAGGTATAAGTCCCGAGCCCCTTTGTAAATACCTGTTTACATAGCTGTTGAATAAATTCAAATGGACCTCTCCCCGAGTGTGAGTCCCGAGCCCTGTGTATACAAATGGATCATGCTTACAGGTATATTTCCTTCATAAACTCCATTATATACACACACTTTGTCATATATGTATAACTGTTCATATTTGTTCATGTACTTGTTCATATTTGTTCGTACTTGTTCATACTTGTGATTGTGTTATATGCTTATTCAACTTAGTACAACACTAGGTTCCCCATAGCCTCCTATTGGGCTTCGTGCAAAGAATCTCCACTAGTTTAGGTTAGGACATAGAGTATGGTTTCCCGGTGAAATCGCTCTAAGAGCTCAAACCAACTATACCATGCCTCCCCTTGGGCTTTGTACAAACGAGTGACCCTCCCATAGCCTCCTCTTGGGCTTACAATGCAAGGACCCTGGATTGTCCCTCCCATAGCCTCCTCTTGGGCTTACAATGCAAGGACCCTCGGATAGCCTCCTCTTGGGCTTCGTACAAGGACCCACGGGCTTCTTATAAGCATCCCCAATATCCAAAACAAAATACCCTAGGAAATTAGACATTTTTCATCTCTATGCTAGGAGTATCTCTTTTATATCATCACAAACAATCAATCAATCAATCAATCGAACTTTTTTGCCACAAGGCTGGCTAATCAATCAAACTGTTTTACCACCGTACTGGATGATTAATCAAAGTTTTTGTCACAAGGCTGACTTCATTGAAACTTTTGCCACAAGGCTGGCTGATTAATCAAAGTTTTTGTCACAAGGCTGACTTCATTGAAACTTTTGCCACAAGGCTGGTTAAACAACAAAAACATCTTTATCATTCTAAGCACCCTAAGTGGCATGGCCCCGGGCTTATAATGAAAAGATTTTCAAACAAAAATCAAACAGATGTATGTGATGATATAGATTAGATACATCGAACATTTAGATGACATTTGTCTCTTTTCCTTTGCTTCCACTAGCATAAGTGGGAACTACGATTGCTCTGACTTTCTCAACATCCCTTTGAGAATACGTAGGCACAAGGTCGATCCTTGGCGAGCAAAACAAAACACAAAAAGAAACCATTCAAACCTTAGCACCCGTAGACCCCGAGCTACAGATGCTCTGATTCCCTCTAGGGGATATGTATGCAGAGGATCGCGATGATCTTTGCGAGCATAATCAAACAAACACCTTAGGTCCCACCTATTTCACAAGAACCTCCACCACAACAAGAATGGAATAAACAAAACAAAGAAACCTATAGAGTACTATAGATACGTTGGGTGCTAATACCTTCCCTTCGTATAACCAACCCTCTTACCCAAAGATCTCTCCCCCCACTTTTAGGTTATTGCAGCTTTTTTCCTTTTCCTCCTTTGGAAATAATAAAAAGTTTGGTCGGTACAAAAGAAAAATCATTTTTTTGAGCACTCGAGCCCAAAGAAGGCATCAGGTGTCTCATCCACAAAAAAGAGGAACAAAAAAACGGTTTTTCGCCCGCGACAAAAGAGACACCTTCAAAGCACACTGTCAAGACTATGAGAGGAAAGTGTTGGAGCTCACCAGACAACTCCATGAAGAACAGCAGATCAACACGTTCCTGGGTGCAAAGAGAAAGCGTCCATGGGAGGCTTGAAGAATCCTTTATTTTCTTTATTTTTGCTTTATCTTGTAAGCCCGAAAGAGGCAAAGAAAAAGAGAAAAAAAAGACAAAAGAAAAAAAAAGAAATAAAATGTTTGACTAATAAATGTTTGTTTCTCTTTTTTAAACAAATTTAAATTCTAAGATCCTTGAAAACATTGCATATACATTTCATTCATAAACATTGCATAACAGGTCCACATAACTGGTTTCTCATCTCCTCGCTGTTTATTTCAGTTAGAAGGGATGGATTCCGAAACAAGCATCAAGAATCTCGAGGCACAAAACGCCCAAGTTCAGATAGCAATTTTGGAGCTAGCAAAGGGGCAACAGGAACTGAAAGCCCTGATGACCAAGAAGAAAAAGAAGTCCAAGGGATCTTTAGGTTTAAGCCACCTCGTGAGGAAAGTCAGAGTCCCAGCCAGAATGCCCAGAAAAGCGCCAATCCTTGAAGTAGTCGGTGAAGGTGATCAAGAAGACAACCACAGCAACCAGGGTTCTGCCAAACTCTCTCTCTCTCTCTCTCTCTCTCTCTCTCTCTCTCTCTCTCTCTCTCTCTCTCTCTCTCTCTCTCTCTCTCTCTCTCTCTCCTGATGAAGAAGATTATCACTCCGAAGACGAACAGGGTAATAGCAAATACCAGAAGTTGGAAGAACGCATGAAAGCTATGGAGATACAGAAAATACCTGGTTTAGACTTCAATGATCTTGGACTCGTCTCAAATGTTGTTATCCCTCCAAAGTTCAAAGTTCATGTCTTTGCAAAGTATGATGGAGTCTCTTGCCCAAAGCTGCATCTAAGGTCCTATGTGAGGAAGATACTACCTCATACGGCAGATAACAAATTGTGGATTCATTTCTTCCAATAAAGTATGTCGGGTACTTAACTCGAGTGGTACTACCAACTGGAAAGTGTAAAAGTTCACACTTGGGAAGATCTGTCTGCTGCATTCTACAAGCAGTATCAATACAACGCTGACCTTGCACCAACCCGTACTCAACTACGAGGCATGACCATGGCACCAAAAGAAAGTTTCAAAGAGTATGCACAAAAGTGGAGAGATCTAGCTGGAAGGGTTCAACCTCCCTTATCTGATCGCGAGCTGGTCGACATGTTCATGGGCACTTTGACTGGCCCTTTTTACAGTCATTTGCTGGGAAGCTCATCGTCAGGTTTCACTGACCTGATATTAACTGGAGAGCGTGTCGAAAGCGGCATACAAAGTGGGAAAATTCAAGTAGGCTCCTCCTCTGGTACTACAAAGAGGTCCATCAGTGGGAGAAATGAAGTCAATACAGTACACAGTCAGAAAAGTCGCAAAAGTTAGCATCACCAATCTGTAGGGGCTGTTCTGATCTCTGCATCTGCACCTCAAAAAGATCAACCGCCGAAGTATACGCGTCGACCTGACGCACCGAGAAGAAACTTCACCAAAATCAACATGTCGATCTCTCAAGCATTGCATCACTTGTTAAAAGCAAATCTAATTACATTGAAAGATCCTCCAAAGAATGTCAACACTTCCTCTCTTAGTTATCGCCCCGACGCAACATGTGCATACCATTCCAACTGTCCAGGACATGACGCAGATCACTGTTGGGCCCTGAAAAATAAAATCCAAGACATGATAGATGCTGGGGAAATTGAATTCGATCCTCCAGAGACTCCAAATGTCATCACTGCGCCTATGCCAAAACACGACAAGACCGTTAATGCTATCATGGACACTGTTTATATCTATGATGTGAGAGAACTGTCAACTCCGCTCCTTGAAATCAAAAGAAAGCTAATACAAGTTGGTTTATTTCCAGGTTGTGACCCTGATTGCTTTTATTACGCACACCTACCTAATGGTTGCGAAAATCTGAAAAGAGGAATTCAAAAGTGGATGGATCGTCGTATCATTATGTTTGAGAAACTTCCTTCTATAGACAATTTGTGCGAAGTTTTTTCAAATGGGATGAAGATAGAGGACGTCTCAGTGGTTTCTAACATACCATTGAAAATCCCTACCAAGGCTCCCTTCAAGATTTCTGCTGCACCCAGAGTAGCATCTGTAATCATTACCAATCTGGCTCCATTTCCATATTCCTCAGATAAAGCTGTCCCGTGGAGTTATGAAACTAATGTTTATGTCCATGGAGTTAAACAAGACACCTTGACTGAAGAGGCCGTGAATTTTACTAATCCAGTTGATAATATTGTGGGAAATAGTAAGATTACAAGAAGTGGAAGGATCTTTTCGCCAGAAATTTCTCCAAATGTTACTACTACTCCAGTCCAGGTCCCGATTCCTAATCAAAATGTCAATGCTCGAGGCAAAGAGCCACTAGTTGAACCAGTTCAAGTACCTGTTGAAGTCACTATTGAAGATCCTTCGAGGCAAGAAATGGAGTAGATATTGAAAATCATCTGCAAAAGTGATTACGATATTGTTGAACAACTGGGGCACACTGCTTCAAAGATTTCAATGCTATCTCTGCTAAGGTATTCAGAAGCTCATGCCAAAGCTCTGATGAAATTCTTGAAAGCTGCACATGTACCACAGGAGATTTCAGTCGACCAATTTGAAAATTGTGTTGCCAGTCTAACAATGGATAACGGTCTCGGTTTCTCTGACGCTGATTTAACCCCTGCTGGGAAAAATCACAATAGAGCCCTGCACATCTCTATTGAATGTAACGGCACCACTTTGTCTCATGTGCTGGTAGACAATGGTTCCTCGTTAAATGTGTTACCAAAAGTAGTACTGGAAAAACTTGACTTCGAAGGAGTTGTGTTACAACCAAGCGATGTTGTGGTAAGAGCCTTCGACGGGTCAACAAGGACAGTATACAGAGAAGTTAAGCTCCCAATCAGAGTGGGCTCTCAGATCTTTGATTCTACCTTTTATGTGATGGAAATTCATCCAACGTACTCCTGTTTACTAGGACGCCCTTGGATACATGGGGCAAGCGCTGTAACTTCTACCCTGCATCAGAAGTTAAAATATCCGGTAAAAGGCAAGGTCGTCACAGTTTATGGAGAAGAAGAATATGTGGTTAGCCACCTGAGTAACTCCAAGTATGTTGAGATGGATGGTGAATTCATCGAAACCCCCTGCCGATCTTTTGAGGTAGTCCCTCCAGATGTCTCTACTGCCAAACATACTTCTGCTACTCCTTCTACAAGAATAATTCCAACTATGGCTTCTCTCAAAGATGCTAAAGCTGTGATCGAAGAGGGTGGTTGCACAGTATGGGGACAACTCCTTGACGTACCTTACAAGTTCGATAAGCTAGGTCTGGGCTATGCTAATGGAACTCAGAAGAATGATCAAAGTCCTCGTTCTGGAGGATTAATGTCACATTTCATCAGCCAAGGAGTGAATGCTATTGAAGACGACAAAGTTCCACCCATTTCCAAGGAGGTTTGGGATACTTTGGGAGAACCAAGCGGCAAGTACGACTTTCTAGTGAAGTACACTGCTCCTCAGAGTTCTTTGATTTCCATTGAAGACATTGTCCCAACTGGATGGGATGATCAGTTCGAAGATAACATAAGTATCACTGGTTCCACTGCTAAGCAATACCGAAGTCCACTTATTCCAAGAGAAGTATGGGATACACTGGGAGAACCAAGTGGCAAGTATGACTTTATGGTGAAGTGTTCCGCTCCCCTGAGCTCGCAAACCGCTATCGAAGACATTACCCCAACTGGATGGGATGAACATTTCGAAGACAATATGACAATCACAAGCCCTGTCACTCCTGAAGAGGTTTGGGAAATACCAGATGGCGAGAATGATTTTCCGGTGGAATACACTGCTCCCCAGAGTGCACAAGTCTCTATCAAAGATATCATCCCAACTGGATGGGACGATCTTATCGAGTATCTCTCTCAGCCAACAGAGGTATCTCACCCTGGGCTCTCATATCCAGCAGAGCATCTTGCTCATCCTGAAGGATCAACAGCTCATCTCGTCACCAAAGAAGTCAATGTTGTGGAAGACGAAGAAGACAACTGCAACTGGAGCAACTGGATATTCCCTACTCACAACAATGGATTGAACAACTGGGAAGCCGAAGATGTTATCTCCTTTGATCAAGAGTAAATGCAATTTCCTGTTTTCGTTGTTTATATGTTCAAAAATAAAAATGGTTCCTGTACTATCGAACCATGAACTTAAAAGCCAGGTGCCTTGCCCGAAGCACACTGGTCCTTTTTATAAGGGTTTGTCATACCATGATCATATGTTCATTCAATAAAATCATGGGACGTTTGCATATTCAAATTTTGCGATCCTTTTTGTTTCTTTCTTTACTTTATTCATTTTCAAATAGCTATGTGTTCTTACACACACCCACATAATAAATGCAGATTCACATTCACTCTGGATCCTGTTGATAACGATTCTGCTATTGCCAGCCATGATTTTGAAAATCCGATCTACCAAACTGAGGACGAAAGTGAGGAAGATTGTGAAGTAACTAGGGAACTTGCAAGGCTATTAGAGCAGGAAGACAAGACTATACAGCCACGTGAAGAGCCAATTGAGGTTATCAACCTGGGCAATGACGAAGAAAAGAAAGAAGTCAAGATAGGGGCTGATTTAGAAGACAGTGTCAAGCAAAGACTGATTCAAATGTTACAAGACTACGTTGAGATATTCCCTTGGTCCTATGAAGATATGCCTGGTCTCGACACAGATATTGTGGTCCATCGCCTGCCAATCAAAGAAGGTAGCACTCCAGTTAAGCAGAAGCTGCGAAGAAGTAGGCCCGACATGTCCAAGAAGATTAAAGACGAGGTTAAGAAGCAATTCAACGCTGGTTTTCTAAAAGTTGTGAGTTATCCTCCATGGATAGCTAACATCGTGCCTGTACCTAAAAAAGACGGGAAAGTCAGAATGTGTGTAGATTACAGAGATCTAAATCGGGCAAGCCACAAAGATGATTTCCCTTTACCTCACATCGATGTACTGGTTGACAATACTGCACAATGCAAGGTATTTTCCTTTATGGACAGATTCTCAGGTTACAATCAGATCAAGATGGAACCAGAAGACATGGAAAAGACAACCTTCACAACACCCTGGGGAACCTTTTGTTACAAAGTAATGCCCTTTGGTTTAAAGAATGCAGGAGCAACATATCAGCGTGCAATGGTAGCTCTGTTCCATGATATGATTCATCAGGAAATAGAGGTTTATGTGGATGATATGATTGCAAAGTCCAACACCGAAGAAGAACATCTGGGTCATCTGCACAAGCTATTTAACAGACTCAAGAAATACAGATTGCGACTGAATCCGAACAAGTGTACCTTTGGAGTAAGATCCGGTAAACTCTTAGGTTTCATTGTCAGTAGCAAGGGTATTGAAGTTGATCCTGCCAAGGTCAAAGCCATTCAAGAAATGCCCATACCTCGTACCGAGGAACAAGTCAGAGGATTCTTGGGACGTCTGAACTACATCGCCAGATTTATTTCCCATATGACTACTACTTGTGTGCCAATTTTCAAATTGTTGAAGAAAGATCAAGTAGAAAGATGGAACGACAAATGCCAATTAGCCTTTGACAAGATCAAAGAATATCTTCAAAAAACACCAATCTTGTTACCAACAGTGGAAGGAAGACCTCTGATAGTGTACCTAACAGTGTTAGAAGATTCAATGGGGTGTGTACTGGGACAACATGACGAGTCTGGCCGAAAAGAGCATGCAATCTACTATCTTAGTAAAAAGTTTACCGATTGTGAAACAAGATACTCACTGCTCGAGAAAACTTGTTGTGCCTTGGCATGGGCGGCTCGCTGACTAAGACAGTATATGCTAAACCATACCACTTTGCTGATCTCCAAAATGGATCCTATCAAATATGTGTTCGAAAAACCTGCTCTCTCTGGAAGAATAGCAAGATGGCAAATGATCTTAACAGAGTATGACATCCAATACACTTCGCAAAAGGCGATCAAGGGAAGTGTGGTAGCTGATCATCTGGCTCATCAAGCAGTGGATGATTATCAAGCATTGAACTTTGACTTCCCAGATGAAGACATTATGCTAGTTACTGACTACAAACAACCCGGACCGGAGGAAGGACCCGAGCCAGGGTCCCGATGGACTATGATTTTTGATGGAGTCTCTAATGCGCTTGGCAATGGCATCGGAGCTGTGATCATTTCTCCTACAGGAGGACATACACCATTCACTGCCAGATTATGTTTCAACTGCACTAACAATATAGCCGAGTATGAAGCATGTATTCTGGGTCTCAAAGCTGCAATCGATCTGAGAATCAAGTTCCTGGAGGTCTACGGAGACTCGGCCCTTGTAATTTATCAAGTTAAAGGGGAATGGGACACGAAGCACCCGAATCTAATTCCTTACAAAGAATATGTGCTGGGTTTGATTCCTTACTTTGAAGAAATCACTTTTGAACATATCCCGCGAGAAGAAAATCAACTGGATGATGCCTTAGCTACCATGTCATCTATGTTCAGAGTCAGATGGGATAATGAGGCGCCAATGATCACCATTTACAGACAGGATGAACCAGCCTATTGCAATGAGATTGATACCAAAGGAGTGGAAGAAAAACCATGGTTCCATGAAGTAAAAAGATATCTCGAAGCCCAGGAGTACCCTGAAGGGGCATCCATTAACGATAGAAAGTTTCTAAGAAGATTTGCTGCCAAATTCTTTTTAAGTAATGGAATCCTGTACAAGCGCAACCATGACTCGACTCTGCTTCGTTGTGTGAACAAGAAGGAAGCGGACCAGATTATGGAAGATATACACGATGGTGCCTTTGGTACTCATTCAAGTGGACATACAATGGCTAAAAAGATTCTGAGAGCAGGTTACTACTGGTCTACCATGGAGACAGACTGCCATCATCACTCCAGAACTTGCCAGAAATGTCAGATATATGCCGACAAAGTACATGTACCTCCAGTCCCATTAAACGTTCTGACAGCTCCTTGGCCTTTTGCAATGTGGGGTATTGATATGATTGGAGAAATCAAGTCTACTCCCTCCAACGGACATCGTTTTATCCTGGTCGCTATTGACTACTTCACAAAATGGGTAGAGGCAGCGTCGTTTGCTTCTGTCACCAAGAATGTTGTGGCCCGGTTTATCAAGCATAATCTCATTTGTCGGTATGGCATCCCTGAAAGGATCATCACAGACAATGACACAAATTTAAATAACAGGATGATTACCGAACTCTGCACGCAGTTCCAGATCAAACATCATAATTCATCCCCATATCGACCAAAGATGAATGGCACCGTGGAAGCTGCCAACAAGAACATCAAGAAGATCATACAAAAGATGACAGTAACCTACAAAGATTGGCATGAGATGTTACCATTTGCTCTTCATGGTTATCGCACATCAGCGCGTACTTCAACAGGGGCAACTCCATTTTCCTTAGTCTATGGTATGGGGGCAGTTCTTCCAATTGAAATTCAGATTCCTTCCCTAAGGATTATGAAAGAAGCCGATCTAGACGAAGACGATTGGATTTAGACTCTGATGGACCAGATAAATTTGATTGATGAGAAGAGGCTTGCGGCTATTTGTCATGGCCAGTTGTACCAGAAACGTATGATCAAAGCCTTCAACAAGAAAGTCAGGAGTCAGGCGTATCAAATTGGTGATTTGGTTGTAAAACGCATCATCTTACCACAGGGTGACCCCAGGGGCAAGTGGACTCCCACTTATGAGGGACCATTTGTAATCAAGAAAGTATTCTCCGGCGGAGCCATGTTGCTTACCACTATGGATGGCGAGGATTTCCCACACCCTGTAAATGCAGACATAGTCAAAAAGTACTTCGCTTAAAGAAAAGCTCGCTAAGTTGAAAACCTGAAAGGGCGACTTAGGCAAAAAATGAGCGTCTCGGTGGATTGAAAACCTGAAAGGGCGATCCAGGCAAAAATTAGAGACTAAAAAATAATGATTATCCCGTTAGGCTGGAAACCTGAAAGGGCAGCCTAAGCAAAAGTTAGGGAATAAAGCATACGACTATGTCCCATTTGGCTACCTACTCACCTTCAAGGTTCAACACATCAAAGGCACCAATTAGTCCAAACATTTTCTTCCAACAAGTGAGGGATGAGATACTCAAGGACAGATTGGCAATAGCAGAATTGAAAATTGACTGGATTGTTTTCACATAGCTATTTTCCTTTATAAGCACTTTTCAAAGTTTTATGACAAATTCCTACTACTAGGATTTTTTGTCCCCTTGTACTAATTAGCCTATTATGGCTCTCTTTCAAAATCAATACAGTTCATGCTCAAAGTCAATGTTTTCACTTTTTCTGTTTTGAACGCGTAAACGTCCCAATGATAATTTTGAATGAACATATGTAGTTGAATATGATTGATGTTTATAAGAAAAAACAGGAATAACATTCAGATAATGTCCCAATCATCTGGACATCATCCTGAAACCAGCAACATGGGAATATCCCCCCACGGAGTAATCTTCAAGGAGTTATCCCCGGATAAGCAAGGCCCAATTAGTTCCCCAACAGAGATACGTTTCTCAGCAGAATCCTCAATGAGATTTTCTCTCCAACAAAATGATTCGAGAAACCTTATTCCCTAGCAGGGCTGTTCAAGATCACTATCCCCAGAAGGTGTGATCCTCCACACCAAGGCTTGATCAAATAGTGCATCGGAGGATTACGCATCTTTCTTATTCCCAGTCAGGGTGCATCAAAATCAGAACCTTCAAAGTTACCTTCATCCCCAAGCGGTAATCAAAGATCCCTCAACAGAGCATCCTGGTCCGTAAGGAAGTTCCCCAGCTGAGTATACTCGAACAAGATAGAAAAGATCATCAACGGTCATAATGTCATCGTTTCCGAAAATAACAAACAGGGATTTATTTTCCCAACCAGAAGTTTGATACGCTCTAAACTGCATAAGTCATGTCCATACATCATACATCATACGCATATTCATACATAGCATATAATGTTTCATGACAAACGCATACATAACATGCACGATTCTCATTCAGGTTGAGAATCTCAACATATACATTACATACATCATGACATTGCATGTCACTAACTTGGTTTTTCAGGTGGACGAATATCCTCAGCAAGTTATTCTCAATCACATGCAGTATTCTCCTGGGTTCTGTCCGGACGAGCATTCCTCTCAGATATTATCAAACCAAAGATTCATTCTGAAGAGATCTCTCTTTCCAAACAACTTATCAACCCTAAACAAGCAAAGCAGATACGATCTAATGGTGACTCATTCTGACGCTTCCAGACTATACCACAGTCGAATAAACAACTTCAAATCCTTCAGATCTAAGTCGATACCTTGGACGGTTCCTTAATCATTTACCTTCAGATCTAAGTCGATACCTTGGACGGTTCCTTAATCATTTACCTTCAGATCTAAGTCGATACCTTGGACGGTTCCTTAATCATCTACCTTCAGATCTAAGTCGATACCTTGGACGGTTCCTTAATCATCTACCTTCAGATCTAAGTCGATACCTCAGACGGTTCCTTAAAGCAATCAATCTTCAAGATCTAAAAGCGGACACCTCAGAAGGTTCCATAACGATCAACATTCAAAATCTAAAGCGGAAACTTTGGACAGTTCTGTAACGATCAACCTCCAAGATATAAAACGGTAACCTCAGACGGTTCCGTAACGGTCAACACAGAGACTTAAATCCTTCATCAAGATATAATCAATGGATTCATTCTGATGAACAAACCATCAACACATTCACTAGATGGCATCTGAAAGCCCATCTCAGGTAATGCTTTGATCCGCCAACGATATTTCTCAAGCCGTATTCAATGCAAATTCCAACATTACTTCTGGTGGAGGTAAGTGCAAATTTCAGGGCATCTAAATATTCAATCATCTTCTACCTTCAGATTCCAATCGGTCTCTTCAGGTTTAAGAAGATTAAATTGGGGCAACTGTTGTACCCCAAAATTTGCCCGCATCTTTTTTCAAAGAGAAGGTAACGGACTTCTGTCTAAAATTTGGAGGTTCATATAATCTTGGATTTTATTTCATAAATATCCTGATTTTATGAATACTCAATTTTTTAGAATATTCTTATACGGTATTTTGGTTCGCTGTTGAATTTATTCTTACACAAACGCCAAGTACTGTTTATCACTTCACACACGCTGTTTATTTGAGATTTATTTGCAGATAAATAGTACTGACGCAATTGGTACAAAATTAAATTTTGCAGGCACAGAGTCCGGGGATTCAGACTGTACTGGTAACAATTAAATTATTATTGTTTTTTGTTTCCCACTAATTTTTGTACTATATTATTGTTTTCTAATCTCTTTCTTTCAAATCAAATCCTAACTTTATTCCATACATCTTTCTTTTCAAACCCTACCATACACTTTCTTTCAAAACCTACTATCATTCAAACTTTCCTTTTTTGTACGGTATCACTTCATTCCCCAACGTCTCCATCCTTCTTTTCTCTCTATAAATACCCCTCATTTTTTTTTCATAAATTCTCATATCAAATTTCACTCATCCCCCAAATTTCTATCATACTATCTCATAATTGTTTTCTCTTCTTCCCCGACAAAAATGGCAAAGTGGGTGGATACGTTCTTCTGTCTGCATAGTCCTGAGAAATGCGAACCTAGGATGCTTACACTTCCGTGCATCTATTTTCTGTTGTTTATAGCATGGGTCTTTAATCGTCATATTTAGAATTTGTCGTATCATTCGCTTTCAAATAATGTACCGTTCATTATATTTGTCGTACTGTTCGTTACAGTTCTTTTTGTAATATCTTGTGCTGTCAGTATTAAATATTATACTATCTGTTATACCTTCGTTTAATTATCAAGATAATATTATGTGTGTTTATTGCTAGTTAAATATTTATTTCTGTGCATTAAATCCTTTTCAATTTTATTATCGATAATTTCGTTCGCGTACGGTATATTTTAATTATTTATTATGTTTGTGTTTTTCTAACAAATCATGTAAATAATTTTTCACCATTAACACAACAAAAACAAAAAGAAAAAAAATTAACTTTAACTATTAATTTTTTACTTCAACTGTTACGTTAATGCTCGGACGCACAGTCAGCAGCTCAAACAGTCAACATACGACCAGTTTGACCGAAAAGTCAACAGACAGTCAAAAATGCAATTTTATGTCAACATCCATATTTTGACAAAAGATTCATCATTTGATCAATGTTTGATCATAACTCATCAAGAAAAGTTCAGAAATCGACAAAACCCTAAGTTTCAAAATTAGGGTTTTCTCCTAAAAAGTCAACTAAACTTTGACCGGCCATAACTCTTTCCTCGTTCATCCAAAAAATCCCAACCAAAGCTTATTTTGAAGGAAATTCAATTATCTTTCAAATGAAATTGGTCCCATGGTCATTGGATTTACCATTTGGAAAATATGAGCTCAGACATTACAGGTCATTTTCAAAGTCAACAAAAAGTGGTTTTTTGTCAAAGCCCATAACATCAAGATAACTTCTCCAAATGCAAAAAAGCTTCCACAGTAGCTTGTAGAGGACATCTTGAGGTTTCTAAAAAGTACAAGAACTCCTTCATATGATCAAAATTGAGGGATTTATGCCTTGTTGAAGTTGGCTATTTTTTGGGAAAATGCATGAAACTAGCATTGATCAAAAGTTTTTTTTTTCAAAAGAGGCCAAGCATTCATGATCCAAACATGTTTCTAATGATGTTAAAGGGCTCCCACGACATAAGGCCCATGACATTTTTGTTTCTTTTTTAATTTAATTTTATTACATTTAAAGTTAAATTAAAAAAGAAATGGTTCAAGACAATTATCCAAAGCTTTTGTCCTTAGCTTGAGTCACCAAGTTAGCTTAACTTCTGCAGCATAGAGATGTACAGCAGGCCTATAGCAAGAGGGGTGAAGAAAATTGAAGCCATGGCCAAGAAATTCAAAGCTTTTATACTAAATAATTCAAAAGTTCAAAGACAATCAATGCTTGTTAGCTTAAGTTTGCAGCACCTCTATTGCCTATAAAATGCTTAGAACACTTCAGCAACAAGGGACACACGAATTCAGAACCAAACATATGCTTGTATCACTCTTGTACCAACTTGAAAATTTCAAAGAAATTGAAAATTCAAATTTTTAGTTTGAGTTAGATTCAGTTGCAAATAATTGTCCAAACACGACCCACAAGTGATTCTGAAACTATTCCAATAGTTTCCATCAACCAAAACACCTTAAACCGAGCTCCATAGCTCACGGTTTGTTCAAACAAAAACCTAGAAAAATACAATCATACACGCATGTTTAACAAGATGTAATTGCATATTTGTGTTTGGTTAGAGGTTCTGACCGTTTCTGGAACTTTAATTTGATTTTAATGGAGGTTTGAAGCATATGCCATTTTAGGGTTTTTTAAGCTCGAAATGGGACTTTTCGTTTAAGGCAAAATCTAACCAAGCTAAGGCCATGGTTGTGATCAGTGGATCATTTGCAGTCGATCCATGGTCTCATGTCTTGTTTATATAGCTTGTTTTGTGATTTTTGATTTGCAGGAGCTTTAGTGACGGAAAAAACTGTTGGTAAAACCTTTACCTACGATTGCAGGATTTTGAAATGAAGAAGACGAAGACGTGGCGTCCTCTGGTTGGCTGGAAAACGCACGTGTTTTTTAAACTTCAGACCAGTCATATGCTTTGCGTTCCACCATCATACCATGTGCCTCATGATCTCAGCCTTCAGATCCATCTGTCCCCTCACCCAACGCACCATAACACGCATCCACACCATGGACTCTCCAGCCAACCACACTAGATCACTTATTTTATATTTTCTATTTTATTTAGTTTTCTTTTGCAAAAATTATTTTAAAATAGTTTTAAAAATCAAAAAAATATAATAAAAATATTTTTAGGTTGATAAAATAATATATTATTTTTGACATAAAAATATGTTATTTTTCTTCATAATTAAAATATTTTGTTTAATTAATTAGATAATATTTATATATTTATCTTTTAATTATTTCTAACCTATCAAAAAATCAGAAAAAAATATTTTCTTTTTATTAAATTAAGTTTATATATTATAAACTAATTTTGTACATATTTAGAATATTTTTCTCTTTAAGTTTAATTTATGTGTATAATTATTTGTATAATTATATGTTAATTAACTTAATAATCTCCAAAACAAATCTCAAAAATCCCAAAAAAATTAATTTTATTTTAAAATTAATTAACAAACAATTTGGACATATTTTAGACTTATTTTTTTAAGTTTAAACTTTATTTCTAATTCTTGACCTTTTAATTAAATTAATTATGCATTAATTTTAATTAAAATCAACCATCCAAAAATCCAAAAATATTTTCCCTTTATCTTATTGCAATTTAAATTCATAGATAAGTGTATAGGTTGTCAAATTCATGTAAATAGCGTAGTTTACATTTCTCGCACAATCGATGTAATAGTGTAGATTTACTTTCTGCATTTTACATTCCCGCACTTTAAATTTCTGTACATATAAAACTGCGTGTATGACAAGAATAATAGCTGAAGCGTTAGATCACTAATTTCAAAGACAAAAATATCTGAAATAAATCACAATCACACTTGCACCTCTTAGGGTAATCCCTCTGCCACTCTTTCAAAAATCAATTCTATTGTTCAAATACAATTCAAATTTCTTTCTGTATCCAGTCAAAGAAAATTTTCTAAAAAAAATGGAAAGAACCTTATAAACTTAGGGTATACCTCCTAATTGCTTGCTCAATCAAAAATAACAAAAGCTTTTCCACATCACTGTTTTTCAAAACAAACTTTCAAAAGACTACACTTTGTATATATCCAAACAAGGATCATTACGAAGTTAAAAATCCTTTTTAAACCATCAAAATATATTTCGAAAGATAAACACTTTGTATACATCCGCACAAGGTTCATTACAAAGTTAACTCTCTACAAAATATTTAAAACCACATGCAAGCATTTCAAAGCAAGACAAACGATTCAAACAAGTGAGCTAAGCAATTAAGAGCCCATGGATAACCATGGATAAAAACGGGTGCTAACACCTTCCCTTTGTATAACCTACCCCCGAACCCAAAATCTCTTTAAGGTCTTTTTCTGTTTCTTTTATAAATCTTTCCTTAATTGGATAAAATAAAAGTCGGTGGCGACTCTCTGATTTTCACAATTCAAAAATAAAAAGAAGAGTCAGTTCGCATCCCACAAAAAACCGAGGACGACAGATAGTCCCTTCATCTCCTCCCCCCTTCTTTAATTTTCAAAATCTTCTCCCATTTTCCAAAACCTTCTTATATTTTCAAATTCTTTTAAAAACCTTTCTTTAAAAATATCTTTTGCCCTTAGTGGATTTTCTTTCAAAGTTTAGACATGACTAATTGTTGTGGTGAGATTTAAAACCCCAAAGTCTTGATATTGATTGATATGATGGAACCTTTTCCACTTGAGAGAGTTAGTGGCATACTTGTTGATTTTATCCAAGTTGGAGCCCTTCTTTCATTTGTGATGCAAAAGGTCCATCTGTTCTCATGTTCAAGACAATTGGCTGAGTATTTTCTTCTACGATGATAAAGTGTCTATCTAGTTTAAAAAACCTTTTTCCCTTAAAGTGGAACAACATTTGCTCTGACTTCTCCATTGCACCGAGGAGGTATGTAGGCACAAGATGTAATGTCTTGCCAAGCATAATTTTAAAAAAATCAAACAAAACTCTTTATTTTGCACACAATTTCTTTTAAACACAAATTTTCAATAAGGTTCTTGTGGAGTACCACAGATATGAGGGGTGCTAACACCTCCCCCTTGTATAACCAACACCCGTACCTAGAATCTCTCTTTTTGTTGTTTTTATTTTAAAAACGTCTTTGGGTTTATTTCTCTCTTTTTCCATTTTCTTTGGAAACAATAAAGCACGGTGGCGTCTTTCACTGAAATAATGAGTCAAGTCAATCCAATGACTTTGGTCTCAAATTTTCCCCGCCACAACGTGTTAGATTGAAAAAAATGTTTATGATCGAGTAAATCAACCATAGATATGTTAGTTGCACGGTTTCACCCCTTAGATGGAGTTACGTAGAAGCGACAAACTAAAAAAATGATGGATAAGGTTGGCCAAAAGGAAGCGGGGACAATGCCAGCAACATACCATGACTTACATTTTTTTAAGATAAACCAATTACTAGACAACTGGATGTAGAATTATGGGAGTCAACTATTTGGTGAATGCACATCCATACTCTTGGATTACGTAGTTGATTAAGGGCTGAAAGTGGAAATAAGTTGCATGTGCATTCCCTGCAGTTCTTCAAACAAGATAAGTATCTCTTGAAGCTCTTCAAAATTCGAATAAATAAATCTTCTAACTATAATAAATATTATGCATATGAATACTATTATAACCCTTGGAAATATGCTATAAATTATGTTTATGCTTAGGGACTAGTCATTTCAAAAGAGTATGCGATGGAGTCCTAAAGATGTCCACCCGGAACCAGTACAAAACTTAGAGGCCGAGACATAGCCATTTATATAGCCAGTTGACTTGAAAGATTAAATCTTTCCACCCTTTTTGGAGTTAGGTAGAATTTTTTAGTTTCCTATTTTATTGCAAAAGAATAATTTTGGGCTTGCTCTTGGAACTTATCAACAAATAAGTTTGGGGTTGGGGTACTAGAGAAATTGGTCAAAAAGAAAAAAACAAGAAGTTAAAATAGCTTCTTCAATAAAATTATGAAAAAGAGGACCAACAAAATGTCATTCTCTAGTACCAAGTAAATTACAAAAGAGTGATATGGAAGAAATTATATAACATCGGGAAAACTAGTTACCTAACTCTAAAGGTTTAAGCCAACTATCCTAAATTATCATACCCTGAAATAAGCCACGTTACAACCTTTAAAAGACCTGAAAAGTGTGTTCAAATATGACTTTGATTAATTAGATTAAATGTTTTCCAAATTCATTAGTTAATGCTTTTATATGTTGATCACGTGATTACACTGTCAAATTAAGTGTATCTATGTGAGACAAGAGCCAAGTTGAGTACTTGTAGGTTCGGAATTACTTTTCCGAGTTGATTGGAATGAAGCGGTGAACCAAAGTATTAATAAGAAAAAAATGACAATCATTGGTAAGGGTAAGCATTTTAATTCTGATGAAATGTTTAGTTTGCAGGCATATTTTTTTAGAACAAGCAACATATCAAGTTTGGGGTTGTGATGACAGTCATTATTACGTGATTTTTATGAGGAAATTTGGATGAACTTGGTAGAATATTAAACAAAAGCTACCCAAAGTGTTAAGAAAGAAGCAAAAATCCAAGACAAGGAAGAAATAAACACTTAGTGAAATTTTTGAAGAAAAAGGAAGCAAAACATTGGATTTCTTGCGCCCACAATGCATCCCTTAGAGGAACGATGATCTTGCATCACGACACAATACTAACTTGTCATGGCGCGGTGATGCTTTTTCCACTTACACACTTTTTTTCTATTTAAAAGACAGTTTGGCTAATTTTTCAAGGGATTCGAATTAGAGAGGTTACACCTAGAGTCATTCAAGGGTCGATTTTGGAGAACATTGGAGTAATTGTCTTGTAGCCCCCATTTAATTACTTAAACTTGCACGTAATTATCTTGTTAAATTACAATCCTCGTGGTGACAATATTTTTATTATTACTTCGACATTATCAGTAAACTTGCTGAGAAGTCATCAAAACCTAACTGGATTAGTGACTTTCGGTGGAAGCTTCTTCTGGATGATTGCACCGCACTCTTCCGCCAGAGTGGTGTTTTCATCATTCTTGAACTTCCACTTTCCCGATAAGAGTTCTTTTATGAACTTTTCATAAACATGCCTCTGTTCAAGGGCTTCACAAAATAGGATATTGACCCGTATCTTATTCAACATCACCATAAACCTTTTAAATTGTCTAGCTTACCTTTTCTTTTTAGGTATCTTCTTCATAATCAAATAAGGTGGTTTGATGTAATTGGGTAGCTCGGGGTAATCTCACCCCAATCCTCTTAATATTTTCAGGAATAGGTTAGAAGTAGGAGAATTGCTTGATGGATTCCCTTGAAGACTGAGGACGACTAGATGGCAGGATGACCTCATCAGATTTATCTTTCCACTGTGCATTATTGAAGACAAACCGATTGTATACATTTTAGTTGAAAACTTGAATTGTATGTGATTTTAAATTTGTTGTCTTCACTGTTTATGTATGTTTCTTGTACCATTTATAGCACCACTACATATTATTCTAGACATATAAATCAAGATCTGTTTCTTTGTTATTCTAAGAGGAGATTTTTTATCAAATAATTGGTCATGGATGTTCCCTTTAAATTCACCTTCACTCCCATGCTCATTTTTCCCTTAGAATTTTTCTCAACCTCCTTCTCAACTACCACTTTTTTTCCTTTCTTGTTCTCAACTCACTCAATATTTATGCTTGTTACTAATGAAAGGTTCAGAAGGAACCACTCTATTTCTCAACTCGATGGCTTTGCACATTTTATTTTTCGGGTTATCTACATTATTAGCTATAAATCCCCCCGCTTGAAATAGTTTGAGCTTTTAAGTTCTTTATGCATGCTTTGATGTTCTTGTTCATTAGGATCTGATTTTCTGCCATCTCTTGTTGAGCCTTAACCGTGTTATCCCGAGCCTTGCTTACTTTCTCTAAAATTACTTGAGTAGCCTTGTCATTTCAAGAGTTGATGGTTTTGTTGAGGTGCTTTAGGAGCTTGTTGAACACCTTGGTTAGCATTCAAAGTCAGATTGTTGCTCCACTTGAAGTTTGGATGGTCTTTCCAACCCAGATTGTAGGTGTTAGAATATAGATTATTCTTTTGAAAATTAGCGTACCAAACTTCATTCCTCGCTCACTTCTAGTCAAATCAACGACATGCATACCTTTTTGTTTCATTGCTCACTCACTTGAGCAGTACTCATTCTAACACATATGCTCAATCAACATTTTTAACTTTTCATCAGTCTTTAATCCCAATGTACCTCTAGTTGAGGCATTGATAAGCATTCTCGTTTATGTTGTCTCCACTTGATGTTTGGATGGTCTTTTCAACCCGGATTGTAGGTGTTGGAATACAGATTATTCTTTTGAAAATTAGCGTACCAAACTTCATTCCTCGCTCACTTCTAGTCAAATCAACGACATGCATACCTTTTTGTTTCATTGCTCACTCACTTGAGCAGTACTCATTCTAACACATATGCTCAATCAACATTTTTTAACTTTTCATCAGTCTTTAATCCCAATGTACCTCTAGTTGAGGCATTGATAAGCATTCTCGTTTATGTTGTCAACTCGTCGATGAAGTGTGTCATTTGTTCTTTAGCACTCATCATGCTATGATTCAAACATTTTCAATGTAACAACTTGAATCTTTCCCATGCATCAGATAACAACTCTAACTCCTCTTGAGCAAAACTGGTAACTCGAACTTTTCTTTCCACAAACTGAGCCTTTGAGTAATACCTCTCTAGGAACTTATCCTCTAACTCTTTCCAAGTCTAAATAGTGTCATTTGGAATGCATTGCAACCAATCATTCACGCGATCTATAAAGGAAAAACCAAACAAACTTAATTTTACCATATCGTCAGATATGTCACCAGATGACTTACACATCTAGCAAGTCTCGTAGAATTTAGCGAGATGCTCCCAATAATCTCCGATTTCTTTCTCGTTGAACGAGTTCTCCTTAAAACCTATAAGTACATAATTCTTAATGTCAAATGTTACAAAATTAGCCGATTGAAATCCTAAACATATCTACCCTGAATTGGCCCTCCTGCAAAAGCCCCCCCTAGCGTTTGACGTGGTGGAACGACCATCTCTAATTCTTTTATTTTACTTCTTCGGTGACTCGCAGTGCTTGTCGCTTTTCTCTACGAATTATGTGCGTTGTTCTTTTGATTTCTGAGTCGATCGGTATCAGCGTTGAATCAATACCTCACATAAACAAACAAGAAATTCCTTAGTAGCATTGCATAAAACAAAAGTAGAAATAAAATCAAAACTAAAATTAAAAATTAAATTGTAAAATAAAAAACTAAAAATAAAATGCATAAATTAAAGAAATTGAAAAATTAAAAACTATAAACATTGCACTAAATTGCCTTGTCGAAATCAACAATGACCAACAACAACGCCAAAAACTTGATGACCTTTCGGCAAGTGTACCGATAATTTCAAAGTAATAATTAAAGGATTGTCTCCACGAGGATTGTAATTTGACAAGATAATTATATGCGAATCAAAATAGTAACAATGGGGTGTTTTTGATTTTATTTGGTTTTAAAGCAAGAACGAAAAAAACTAAGAGAATAAAATTCAAGATGAGAAAGACAATTAGGTCTTTATTATTGAATCCCCTTATTTTTACCTATTGATGAACTATGTATCTATTGAGTTTCAATTAAATTATTATCTCACTACAAACCAATCAAAGTTAGATTAGGCTTTCTAAGTGTATTAATTCAAAAGCAACAACTTCTAATTACCTATCCCTAGTTAATTACAAAGTCTAATAAATTTCCCTAGATCAGATAAGTAGACTAACGGTCAAAAATCCCGACTTATCTAAATGGATCATACACTCATAAACTACAAAAAATAATTAAACTTAAGAACAATTTAAATAAGATAATAATAAAAAAGTACTAAATAAAAATCAAAAAGACATATAATCCAACAAACTAATAATAAGGATCATCTCAAAAAGATCTATTCTAGAGAAACTTAGATACTCAATGATAAATTAACAAATATCATGAGTTGATTAGTATTCATCATCAAGATCTATGAAAGAATAACTCTCAAATGACTCCAATATTCTCAAAATTAGCCGCTGGAACATTCCTAGCCGTCACTTTATCTCTAGGTTTTAGAGCTTCCCCAAAAGTAGCTAAAATTGTCTATAAATACCAATTTACGTGTTAGCCAAAAAGTGGTCCATCACGCTATGTTGCAATCCTCATCGCGCCGTAATGGGATGCATCGCGGGGTGAGAAATCCAGAAGAAAATGTACATTTTCTTCTCATTTTCTTTACAATTTTTACTAAGTCTTTATTTCTTCCTTGTCTTGGATTTTTGCTCAATTTTTCACACTTTGACGTGACTTTTTCTCTTTATTCTTACAAATTTATATCAATTTTCTCATAAAAATCATGTAATGACATTTGTCATCAAAAAGAAGAATGAACCATTAATAATATAATATGCACTATGCTAGCTCATTCTACTGTTCCCACATCGTTTTGGCATCATACTCTTCACATAAAAATATATCTTTTAAACATATCTCCATATAAAACACTTCAAAATCACTTACCAACATAACTCATATATCATTGAGATTCCAGTTACACACATATTTAATTTCTTGGTTGTCTATGTTATCCTTTATTCTCGTCCTCTAACATTCATAAGTTACAACCTCGCTCTACCCCGTGTGACTTCTTGGGTTATCTGCCGAATCGTAGAGGCTACAAGTGTTTTGACTTGTCAAACAAAAAATTAATAATTTTTAGGCATCTTATCTTTGATGAAACCCATTTTCCCTTCACTATGATACATCCTTCTGCTCTCACTCTTATAACTTCTTAAATGATGACCTCAATCCCTACCTTGTACATTAGTGGCAAAATTAAATATTATCGCATGTTGCACCCAACCAAACAACGCCAACAAACACAATTGACCAGCCACCCACACCAATAAACCAACAATCACTACCTCATACCTCTCCGACCAACTAAATTACTACAATTGCCTCTCCTTCACCACCACCAATCCACACACATCCACCTACACGAACCATCACTACTCGTAGCATGAGAGATATTGTCAAACTCCACAAGATATTTACCTTATCAGTCTCACTGCACCATCTCTCCCAAACCTAAAAACCCCACTAGATATTTAGCCTTATCCAACAAGAATTATAAATCTGCAATGCAATATAAATTTGATTCTCTTATTATAAATAAGACGTGAGATTTAGTTCCCCGTTCTTGTGATGTCAATCTTATTAGATGTATGTGGATTTTTAAACATTAGAAAATTTTGATGGATCCTTTGAGCATTATAAGGCTCGTCTTGTAAGTGATGACAAATCATAGGTTGTAGGTACGAATTGTGATGAGACTTTCATCCCGATGGTCAAACCCACAATCATTAGAATAATGCTCACCTTTTCTCTCTCCAAACCCTGACCCATTCATCAATTAGATGTCCCGAATGCTTTTTTACATGATGATCTCCATAAAACTATTTACATGCATCACCCATTGGGTTTCTGTGACACTCATCATCCAAATTATGTCTGTTTTTTAAAGAAGTTACTTTATGGTCTCACGCAAGCAACCAAAGCATGATACCAATACTTTGCTAACTATGTAGCCATCATTGGTTTTCGTATAGAACATCAGATCAATCTCTCTTCACACACCGAAAAATTCTCACATGGCCTACATTCTTCTTTATGTGGACGACGTCATCCTTATTACCTCTACTCATGCCTTTCACAACATAATTATGTCACTCTTAGCATCTCAGTTTGCGATGAAGGACCTCAACCCCCTAAGTTACTTTTTTAGGCATTATTGTCTCTCGTCATCCTAATGACATCTTTCTAAATCAAAGCACCTATGCGCTATATATGTCCAGGGTATCATACACTTTAGATTACATTTATCACCATCTCACATTACAAAGCTTATCTCCTACACAGACGATGATTGACATGGATGTCCTGACACCAGACGCTCCACATCCAGGTACTGTGTTTTTCTTGGTGACAATCTTATCACTTGATCTTCCAAAAGGCAATCTAGTCTTGATCTTCCAAAAGACAATCTTACCACCTTTGATGTATTGTGACAATGTTAATGCCATCTATCTATCTAGTAAGTAATCCCGTGCATCATCAGCGTACAAAGCATATTGAGATGGACATTCATTTTGTTCGGGAAAAGGTAGCTCGTGGTCAGACACACATTTTTTCATGTTCCCTCCAGACATCAGATTGCAGACATCTTCACCAAATGGCTTCATCATATTCTCTTTTATGATTTTCGAACCAACCTAAACGTCTGTGAATCTCCCGCTTTGACTGCGGGGGTATGATAGAATAGAATATTATTGTTTAAAAAAAATGACAATATTATTTCGACAAAAGCTTTTAACTGCCTATCTCTTAAGAAATGTATGGCTTTTGTCATAAAACAAATGCATGGTATGCCGTCTACAAATCAAATAATTGCTCTTAGCTTCATCGGCCAAGCTGGATGGATATATTAAGAGACTGCAAACTACAAACAGCTTTAAAAAAATCTGAGAATGTTTTTTATGCATTGATAATATAAATACTTTCTTTTAACACATACAACATCATAATACCACCATTTATATAATGTTAATTTCTAAAATATTCTTATTAACATCATTCCAACCTTTTTTATAAATAAACTAATAATATTATGAGTTCAACCAGACCCAAAATTTGTTTGTTATTGATGGAATTATGGAACAAACCATTCTTCAACATTTCACCCCTTCTTATGTATTCTTATATATGTCATCATCTAAAGCATCCAAATGTCAATAGAAAAAATAACATAACTTATTTATTTCTTTGTTTTATGATCCAAACAAGGCATTGAACATTGTTTAACATAGGAACCTCCAAGCACAACCTTCCAAAATCAGCTGCAACATAATGATATATTAATTAATTAACCTAAAAATATTTAAACAAATAGTGTCATTAATTAGTCTTTGATCAAATTTTGTTAGAAAAGTAGTTCAAGAGTTGAAATTTTTTAACACAATATGGATATGAACACATCTTTGCCTTCAAAAGCTGAAGCCATAGTTGAATACAAGGAAATGAAGCATTTCAAGAAATGGATTCCTTGGTTGATTCCTTTCTTTGTCATTGCTAATGTTATAGTGTTCATCATCACCATGTATGTGAATGATTGTCCTCATAACTCGATCTCCTGCATTGCGCGGGTCTTAGGCCGATTCTCCTTTCAACCTTTCGATGAGAATCCTCTTCTTGGACCTTCATATTTAACGTAAGTTTTTGTCCTACAATAAAATGCGTAATCATAACCGCGATATAAAGGTTCGATGTGTAAGTGCATCTGCGACTGCAATTTAAAACTATGCTACTATTGATTGAATGAAGTGTTTGTTTTGTGTTATAGATTGATGAGTATGGGGGCTTTGGATGTGGAGAAAGTTGTTAACAAACATCAAGGTTGGCGACTCATAACTTGCATGTGGTTACATGGTGGAGTATTCCATCTATTGGCAAATATGTTAAGCATTTTAGTTGTTGGAATTCGTCTTGAGCAAGATTTTGGATTTGGTATATCACATATTTGAAAACATCCGTCTAATATTTTATAATATTCCAAGTATGATGCACCGACACTTCAGATTGAACGTGTACGTGTGTTCGGTGTCTGACACAAACAATCATACACTCAATCATTTTTATTTTTTAAACAACTGTCAAGGTTTGTGTTTCAGTGTTAGGATTGTGTCTGGTGTCTGTGTTAACTATTTTATAGTTGAATTACAGTGCTTATTGGACTACTATTTGTGATATCTGGATTTGGAGGAAGCTTGCTTTCATCTCTTTTCATTCAGCAAAGTATATCAGTTGGTGCTTCAAGTGCTCTTTTTGGTTTACTAGGAGGCATGCTTTCAGAACTCATTACTAATTGGTCAATATATGATAAAAGGGTACTCATCAAATTTCTCATTTTTCCCATTGTGTTTTTGAATTCAAAACTCTAACTTGATTAAGATTTTTTGTTGTCATGTGTGCAGCTAGGAACACTCTTAACCCTTGTGTCTATTATTACCATCAATCTAGCCGTGGGAGTTTTTCCACATGTTGACAACTTTGCTCATATTGGAGGGTTTCTTTCCGGATTTCTTCTTGGATTCGTGTTCTTAATCCGTCCTCAGTTTGGATGGATTAAGCAAAAATATGCTACCTCAGCATATTCTCCGACATTAGTTAAATCTAAATTCAAGATATTTATCAGTGCATCTCTTGGCTCTTAGCCTTGATCCTGCTTATTACAGGGTTAGTGTCGTGTCTTATGTTTGTGTTTGTGTCACTGTCTCAATGCTTCGTAAGCTATTGGTTTTAGATTCAATTTCGTGATTCTAATTGCTCAATAAAAGTTGTACTTGACAGGTTTAGTGTTGGCCTGATTGCACTTCTCAGTGGTGTTGATGCAAATGATCACTGCTCTTGGTGCCATTATCTATCTTGTGTCCCAACTTCAAGGTGGAGCTGCAATCCAAAGAATTTGACATGCTTGGTAATCAATTTTGCACAAACCTCTTTTCATATGAATTATAAAAAATTTAGACCTTTTAACACACTAACACTGACGCAGATATTGGACACAATACTGATACTTACACGACACAGTTGAAACTCGTGATATTTTGAAAATTTTATTATTTGAGCTAATGTGTGCTAAATACAATGCAGACTGAGCAGATTGGCAACCAAGTAAATGTGACATGTTCAAGCAATGGAAAGTCCATTTTATATTACATGCAATATCCAACCAATTCCAAGATCCATGAGTTGTGTTTTCAGACTTGTAGTTGAGATTTTATAAAGGGTTGATAATCCCTTTGGCATTTATTCATGATGAAAAAATGATACATACTTTGATTGGTATATATTTGTTTATATCCTTTCATGTATATAATATTAATTGATTGATTTGTATTTTTCTTATATTTTTCCAATCAAGAATTATTTACCTTTATTGCAAAATTGCTAGCTAAGTAATTCCTATAATTTAGAAAGCATAGATCAAAAATTGATTTTAACACTCTAAAAAAAGTATGTAGTTCAAACTTATTTATGCTTCATACTGCAGGCATCAAGGCCTTTTGTCTAGGGCCTTCAATTTTGTTTTTATATGGCCTTTCGTCTTTTTATTTATTTTATGCTGATACCCCAGTTTGACTTGGCACCCATATGGAAGGTGCTATTACTTTTGTGTTTTTACTAAATATTTATGGATTTTTCTTTGGGGTATCAAATTTTTCAAAAAAATATTGTGATTTTTATGGATTTTTGGAAACAGTCGGATGTTCATATTCAACGGTCATTATTTTTTAATATTAACATATTTTTTAATAAATCAAATAAACTACAATACTTTTCAAAAAAATCTGATAATTTACAACACTTTTCGAAAAACTTGGTAATTTATAACCCTTTTCAAAAAATTCAGTAAACTTAAACAGTTTTTAAAAAGTTAAGTAGTATTAAATTTTATTTGTTGGTTATTAAATATGAACTATCAAACTTTTCAAAAAATTCAAAAATTTAGCAAAGATACATTATTTATCAAATAATCTGATATATTAAATTTATTTTTATAAAAAATCGATAAAAATGTACACCAAACTTTAAAATAGACTACTGATTTTTTTTACTCATACCAAAATTTTCAATTGAATTACCGAATTTTTTCGTTAGCTCTTTTTTTAGTTAAATTTTGACAAATATTTGTTATTATAAAAATATGTGAGTATGTCATGACAAATTTGATGGGTGGCAGAATAAAATCTCTACGGTAATGCTTACTTTTTGAAGAAAGTTATATCTCATACTCTTAGAATTAATTATACTTTCACTTCTATGAACTATAAAATTTCAATTTCGTTTATTTCTATTTAATTTCGCTTAAAATATTTTCGAGAAATAATTTTTTCAAAAATTTACATAAAACTTGAGTGTGACAAAAATTAAATTTTCCGTTTTAAAATTGTACATTATAAAAAGTTCTGTTAGAATAATAATACAAACAACCCCCAATAAGTTGAATATTTACTCACGACTAAATGTGAGAGTAGGATATGTTAAGGATAGGCACATATTATTCACATTAAAGAAGGTCAAAGCAAATATCAAGACATTGAAGTATAGACAATTATAGACTAGACAAAGTATATTATATCATAATTGTATTTAAAATAGGATTTCTATTATAGGTAATTATAGACTAGACAATTATAGGCAATTAGTATACAGATCCTTGTACTCTTATATATATATATATATATATATATATATATATATATATATATATATATATATATATATATAGGGAGCGTATCCAGTGAGAACTGATACTATCATGAGAAATGAGAACTATTAATATCAGCCGTCAGATTTAATTAACGTTTAAGATTTATTGATTCCATATTAAGAACGCCTTATTGAATTTTATCCATTATGATCAATATTTAAAAATTCCATAAATAAAGTATCTTTTCAAAAATATTTCTATTTCTCTAATTATTATAATATTCTCAAAATGAGATAATCATTATAAGAATTATTATGCTTAATATTCAAATGTTATCACAATAATTTTTATTTTCACTGTTATTCTAACTACATTTTAATTTGATCTATAATTTATTTTGAATGAAATAAATTATTTTCTTTATAATTAAAAAAAACTTATTCTTCATAATTGATATTGATTTGTTAACTATTTCATTTTGAATAATACTATTAATATAAAATTTAATTTATACTTTAGAATTCATATAATTTTATTCTTCACATAATTATAAATATAACTTATTATTAATTTGGAACTTATATTTTCCTTTAATTAAAAAAATTTAAGAATTTAAATTTATTACTTATATTTTGATTCGGATGATTTAATTTTTTTTTTTGAATTCTATACGGGAGAAAATGAAATTTATTACTTATATTTTAAATTTATTTTTAATATGTTTATTTGATAAAAAATATTGAAGAAAACCAAACTATTACTTATATTTTAATTTAGTTGATTTTTTTATTGCAATTATTTTAAATTAAAACACATTATTGGTTTATCAAATATATTTTAATTTGATTAAAAGTATTAAGAATCTAAATTATTAGATATATATATATATATATATATATATATATATATATATATATATATATATATATATATATATATATATATATATATATATATATATATATATATATATATAGATTTGGTTGAATTATTAATTTGCAAGCTCGGTAATTTTTGTTTGAAATTTTAACGATCACCAATATTTAAAATAAATTATATTACTGTGTTAAAATTTTAACAATTAAAGCAAGAAAAAAATTCAGGAAAAATATCTTTTTTATGAAAAATTTAAATTCTGAGCATAATAGATAAAAAGAAAATACTGTACTATTTGTATGGAACTAATAAATATTATGAGGGATAAATATGATTAAAATATTGTTTATTCATTCATAAGATTAAAATATATTTATCACCAACATTTTAATCTTATTTGATCAAAAAAAGCACATAAATTTTAATCTTATTTATCACTCATAAGATTTATTAATTCCATACAAATAATAATAGTATTAGTAAAAAAAATTGTGACAACATTTAAATATTAAGCATAATAATTTTAAAAAAGATTCTCTTATTTTGATAATATTTTAATAATTAAAGAAATAAAAATATTCTTTTGAAAATATATTTTATTTATGGAATTTTTAAATATCAATCACAATTGATAAAAATTCAGTAAGATGTTCTTAATATGGAATCAATTAATCTTGAACGTTAATTAAATCTTACGGCTGATATCAATAATTCTCATTTCTCATAAAAGATATCAGTTCTCACCGGATACGCTCCCTATATATATATATATATATATATATATATATATATATATATATATATATATATATATGTACATCATTACAAGAATAATATATAACAAAATTCCTTTATTCATATGGTATCAGTTTTTCTCTGGTTAATCTCCCTTAATTTGTGTGTATCATCCTGTTTCAATCCTTTTTCATTGACTCACTCACTCACTCGCATCATCATGTCTGATGTTCCACCACTTTCACAAAACCCACCGACCCATGATCAACCCGCCGATCCATGCATCATCCATCATTCCGACAACCCTGCAACTGCCCTTGTTACACCTCTGCTCACGGTCGACAACTATGGTTCATGGAGCCGAGCCGTAACAATGGCACTTCGTGCCAAAAACAAATTCGGGTTTGTCGATGGAACTCTAACCTGTCCAAAGAAGGCCGATGATATCTCTAAGTGGCGCCGCTGCAACGATATGGTTGCAAGCTGGATTCTTAACCCGGTTTCAACCGAGATTCGCCCTAGCATTCTCTATGCTGAAACGGCGGCACAAATCTGGACCGATCTCAAGGATCGTTTCTCTCCGTCCAACGCTCCGAAAATCTATCAATTGAAACAATCTATCTCTGCCCTAAAACAAGAGGGCATGTTTGTATCTCTGTAATTTACTCAGTTGAAATCTCTCTGGGATGAACTTCATTCCATTGCACCTATCAATCCGTGCATCTGCGGTAATGCCAAGAGTATTATTGATCAACAAAATCAGGACTGGCCATGGAATTTCTTCAGGGCGTCCATGACCGATTCTCTGCCGTCCGCAGTCAAATTCTCCTCATGGATCCTTTTCCTTCAATTCAGCGTATTTATAACATCTTACGCCAGGAAGAGAAACAACAAGAGATTAATTTTCGACCCCTCCCTGCTGAGGAATTAGCAGCGCTTCAAGCTTCTAAAGTGCAGTATCACACTCAAGGCAAACGGCAGCGTCCGTACTGTGAGAATTGCAATAAGTATGGTCACACTATTGCTACTTGCTATCAGATTCATGGCTTTCCCAATAATCCACCAAAGAAATCTGGACCATTCTCATCTACTTCCGCTACTCAACTCTCAAGCGCACAATACCAAAAACTCCTATCTCTCTTAGCCAAAGAGGACACTATAGGATCATTTGTGAATTTAGCAGGTACCCCCCCCCCGCTTTTACTTGTGTTCCTTTTTCTTGGATTATTGATTCTGGCGCTTCAAATCACATATGCACATCTCTTTCTTTTTTTTCTTCATATTCACCTGTTCATAAAAATATACTTGTTCAAGTACCCGACGACTCTCACGCGTCCGTGAAACACATCGGCAATATTCATTGCTCGCCGTCACTTACACTCACGAATGTTTATCACATTCCATCTTTCAAATATAATCTATTATCTCTTTTAGAATTAACAAAATCAATACATTGTGATATTATTTTCTCATCCTCTGGTTGCATATTTCAGGACCGAGCAACGAAGAAGACGATTGGTCGGTGTAGTGCTCGGAATGGACTATTCTATCTGAATGAAGAACCACCATTAAATAAAGATGACAAGGATCACTATTGCCTTGACCATCCATCAAGTTCTTTTTTTAGTTCTAAGCAATGTAATAAGGCTGACCTATGGCATTTACGCCTCGGTCACCCGTCTATTTCCCGCTTTCAATTTATTGTTAAGAACTCTCTAAATATTAATGCGAATAAAAATTTTGTTTGTGACGTTTGTCCGCGTGCAAAACAATCACGTTTATCTTTCTCTTCAAGAACATCATATTCATCTCATTGTTTTGAGTTAATTCATGTCGATATTTGGGGTCCATTCTCTACTCCATCACACAATGGATCACGATATTTTTTAACAATTGTCGACTATTATTCACGATGTACTTGGTTATATCTCATGCAACATAAATCTGAAACATTTACTACGCTAATTCATTTTTTTAATCAAATCAATCGCCAATTCAACACTAAAATTAATAAAATTAATTCCGGCAATGGGGGCATCTTTCTTCCCCAACTTCAAGCTATTCGTTCCGACAATGGTTTGAAGTTTTTGTCCAAACAAATCCAAACATAGTTTCATGATCATGGCATTATTCATCAACGCAGCTGCGTTGCAACCCCTCAACAAAATGGCGTTGTGGAGCGCAAGCATCGTCATCTTCTCGACGTCGCAAGAGCATTACGTTTCCAAGCGAAATTACCCCTTTCCTTTTGGGGTGAATGCGTGCTCACTGCCGCTTATCTCATAAACAAACTTCCTACTCCCATCCTGAAATATAAATCTCCTCATCAAATTTTACTCGGTTCTCCTCCTTCATACTCATCACTACGTGTGTTCGGATGTCTCTGTTTTTCCAAAAATATGAACATTCAACACAAATTCGATGAACGAGCCAAACCTGGTATTTTTGTCGGTTACCCTTTTAATCAAAATGGATACCGCATCTACGATATGCACACCCGCAAAATATATGTCTCTCGCGATGTTCAATTTTTTGAAACCATGTTTCCATATCACGACCTTCAAACTCTTTCCATCACTGACGACATAAGCATCAACACTCAAATCCTTGATTGTGAATTTGATGATTCCTCTTCCAACTTATCACCTGCATCAAGTATCTCTCCCGGCATTAGTCATCATGATGACACAATTGTGCCCATTCCCACCCCTCAGGATGATAACTCATCGAATATTCCATCCATTCCTGTAGAAACTCCCCAACATCATTCACCTACAGCGATCAATCCTGCAGAACATCGTTATCCTCAACGTCTTCGTACTCCTTCCGTTCGCCTCACGGACCACGTATGTGACATTAATAATGTCACATCACAGAGTGCCTTCCCATTAAAGAATTATTTCTCTTTATCCAATTTGAGCACTTCTCATCGAGCTCTTCTTGTTAATATCATTGAAAATAAAGAACCAACATCTTATTCTCAAGCTATCAAGTCAGCTGAATGGCGTGACGCTATGACTAAAGAAATCCACGCCCTTGAATCCAACAACACTTGGGTTTTATCTCCTCTCCCGAATGGCAAAACCGCCATAGGTTGCAAGTGGGTATACAAAATTAAATATCACTCTAATGGTACCGTTGAGCGATATAAGGCTCGTTTAGTCGCCAAAGGCTAAAATCAAGTACATGGTATTGACTACCATGAAACATTCGACCGGTTGCCAAAATTGTCACGGTTCGACTCCTTCTCTCCATTGCTGCCATTAAAAACTGGTCGTTACATCAGCTTAATGTTAACAATGCTTTCCTCCAAGGAGACCTTAACGAAGAAGTTTACACGAAATTACCACCCGGCTTCTCTCATAAAGGGAAATCATGTGTTTGCAAATTAAACAAATCCATCTATGGTCTCAAACAGGCATCCCGTCAATGGTTCTCAAAATTCTCCACCACCCTCATTCAAAAGGGTTTTCATCAATCCATCTCTGATTATAGTCTATTCACTTTCAAAAGTAATCACACGACCATATTTGTACTTGTTTATGTAGATGACATCATCATCACTAGAAATAACGAAGACGTTATCTCCGACATCAAGAAATTTCTCGCCCAGGCCTTTTCCATCAAAGATCTTGGAAATCTTTCATACTTCTTAGGTATCGAAGTATCCTGTTCTAAAAAGGGAATATTCTTATGTCAAAGGAAATATACACTTGACATTTTATCCGACTCTGGTATGACTGGTTGCCGACCATCAGATTTTCCTATGGAGCAACACCTCTGTCTACGGCCCAATGAAGGAAGCCCTCTTCCTGATCCGACAATCTATCGTCGCCTCATTGGTCGTCTATTATATTTAACAGTGACACGGCCCGACATCCAATACGCTGTTAACACTCTCAGTCAATTCATGCAATCTCCATGTACAACTCATCTCGATGCTGCCACGCGAGTTCTCCCATATCTTAAAGGGAGTATCGGGAAAGGCTTATTTCTTTCGGCTTCTAGCTCCGTCAATTTAGTTGGATATGCCGACTCTGATTGGGCTGGTTGTCCTACTACTCGTCGCTCCACTACCGGCTATTTTACCATGTTGGGCTCTAATCCTATATCATGGAAAACCAAGAAGCAACCAACAATTTCTCGTTCCTCTGCTGAAGCAGAATATCGTTCCCTTGCAACTTTATCTTCCGAGTTACAATGGTAAAAATATATTCTCTCGGATCTCGGCATTGATCATCCTCAACCGATCACCGTTCATTGTGATAGTCAAGCTGCTATTCACATCGCCGAAAACCCAGTTTTTCATGAACGCACAAAACACTTTGAAATTGATTGTCATTTCGTTCGTGAGAAAATTAAATCAGGTCTTATCAACCCTTCTTATCTCCGATCTTTTGACCAACTAGCTGACATATTTACTAAACCTCTTGGAGGCGATACTTATAAACGACTACTCGGCAAGTTGGGTGTTCTTGAGATCTCAATCCCACCTCTAACTTGAGGGGGGATGTTAAGGATACACACATATTATTCACATTAAAGAAGGTCAAAGCAAATGTCAAGACATTCAAGTATAGACAATTATAGACTAGACAAAGTATATTATATCATAATTGTATTTAAAATAGGATTTCTATTATAGGTAATTATAGACTAGACAATTATAAGCAATTAGTATACAGATCCTTGTACTCTTATATATATATATATATATATATATATATATATATATATATATATATATATATATATATATATATATATATATATATATATATATATATATATATATATATATATATATATATATATATATATATATATGTACATCATTACAAGAATAATATATAACAAATTTCCTTTACTCATAGGATATACTCTCTATATCAAATAGAGAGAGTTTAACCACTTCAGTATTTTATTTATGCTTTTCTTTTCTTCCACCTTCTAGAGAGATGATTTGATATCATCAAAAAGAGGGAGAATGTGAATATATGTGCTTGTAGGTATAACTATTCGTAGATGTTCACGATGATTTTGATAATGACAACACCTAATGTCATGCGGAGTTTGGTGGAGTCCCTTATGATCTCTAGTCAAGAAATGTCATGATGGTGTATAAGAAATGAGCTACCACAAGCCTCATCAATTGAAAAGTTAAATTCCATATGAAAATCCCTATCAATAATGAATAAAGCAAGGGAGTTTGAAACTTCAATATTGTGAAAGATAGAAAACATAAAGATAACTAAAATAAAGGGGTGCATACTCGTACATGTTCCTCACAAATTATTTCGTTCTTTGCCTCGAGTGCTCCAGTTCTATAGAGTTATGTATGAATTTTGTGACCGCGAATATAGGCTAGTAGTCTATTATTTACACCACTCAAAAGAAAAATGTCGACAGCGGTTAATCCCTAAAAGACCAGACACGATTTCTAATACTTGAGCATCCATGTTCTGACTTGCTTTCCCGCGTCTTTAGAGAGGTAACTGTTGAGGAATTGACATCATGTTGATAACTGTATTTCAATGTGCTTTGAACTTCTCAACCACCTTCAGGCATATCTGACTATGTTCCCATAGTGTTTGTCGAAGTGCTTCCTTGCTTGTCTGATACTATGATTTATAAAATTATTCTAAGTCCTTGACGACTGGTGATCTTGTCGAATCTGATCATTATGTCAAAAATCTCCTTTTCGAGATTTTGGACATATTTAGAGGAGAAAGTGATCCTAATCTTATGGATTTATTCTTGAGATTCTTTTAAACCAAGCTGCCCAAGCTTCGTCGAATGCTCTTGGATCGGCGTGTCAGATAAGTTGAAGCTCCTTCTGTTGAGAGTCCTCAATCTTGTCATCTTTTAACGTATTTAGCTAGACTCATTCGTTGACTTTCTAGCATTCTTTGTTGACTTTCTTTATCTAGAATTTTCAGGGATGAAACCACATATTCACCAAAAACCTTAAGACTATGTGTGTAGGGTCATCTCACACATAAAATATTTAACCTCTAGTTTTTTAAGTAATGTGAGACATCCAACTCACACTTGTTTCTTAACAATCTCCCCCCCCCCCCCCCTCAATTGTGAGTCCATCAACTACTATACTTCCCCTCAAGCGGAAGCTCTTTCATCCACATACACTTGTACTGTCGTTGACACCCTTACCACACTACGAACACTTCAATGAGACACACCGCCTGACCACCACCATGTCAAGAAGACTTTCGATAGAAAGAGTTGGTCTCTTAGTCGAACCATTGATTTTAATAACATTGTTGGCTCTTCATGAGGGAAAACATCCACGGGATAAAATAATCACCTAAAGGTCAAAAACTCACTCAAACAAGTGAGAGACATATCACATATTCACCAAAGACCTTAAGACAATGATTGTATGAATTCTCTCACTTATAAAAGTGTTGAATCTTCACTTTTTTAAGTAATGTGGAATATCCAACTCACCTTTGTTTCTCAACAAGAACCGACCTGATTGATCCGACATTAGATGCAAAAAAAGCGTTGAATGTCGATCAACAGTGGAGATGAACACGAAAAACTCACTCCTATGCAAAGCTCTGGGGTGGAGGTCCACCTATTCGCCGGCTAGTAGAATTTTTAAGCTGAATTATATCGTTGTATTGAGCCAATCTTACAACCCGAAACAACGTGTTTTAATAATATTAGATCTCGCAAAATGACATGTAATAAAATTAAACCCCATAGACCAGCTTGACATACTTTAAAGTCACAATGTAACAATTGTATAACTTTTGACTTGTAATGCGATCCAATGATCTCCATATGATGCATGTGCCGCCGCTGCAAAAGTACTCTCAAGTCCAACTAGTAAGTACTTAGGGCCTAGAGGGGTCATGTACATGAACATGTTAAAAAAATCCATGACCCAAAATGTTATCAATAATAAAATCCACCGCTCATATGTTATAGCTAATCATGCAAAGAATTTGGACGATTGAGAACTCGAACATATTTATTTCACACGAGATTTGCATAGCCCAAACGAGTAATGAAAGGGGCATTACATTGTTGGTTTCGACAAACACTGAGATTTGTCATGCACAATCCATGTGATGTGCTTGTGAGTACGTACTTGGATGTATCCTGTTTTGCCATTAAACCAAACTTGCATTTACTATACTAGCATGACATGACATACTTGGTTGTGTGCAACGAGGTTTGTCTCCATTCTTTTTTTGAAATATATGAATACTAAATTTTGTGGGCCATTTTAGATTTGGTGTTTATGATGTGAAAGACCGTTTGTGATTGTTGATCTTCAAAAGTCTAAACTCTTTAATATAGGGTTTGATCTGTCTCGATTGAGAGATAGATGCAGATTTTAAGGAAATAGCACATTTAATGCATTGGACCGTTGATTATGTTAAGATTGCACGGATCATGTTTTAACCTTAATAAAATAAAAACCTTAATAATTTGTAGAGTAAAAGGTTTATATGTGAGACATTCGATTTTGACTCGGTGTTTTGGAATTGATCATAGAATGATTACATGATTGAAGAACATCTTAAATTGTTTTGGAATTTCAAATGGAGGAGATCTTTTTTTTTTTTAGAGAGCTTTATGTGTTTGGTAATCAAAATTAAAATCAATGTCTCGGATTCTCCGTTCCACTTCAACTTAAGTAAAAATGTGTATCTCTTCTTGCGTCCAAATTGGTTGATTCATCAGAATGATGTGCAAACGGTATCTTTAGAAAAGTCGAGTCGAGTTACCAGACTTTTTTTTTCAAAGAACCATTGGTTAAGACTCTTTTCCTTAATGGTTAAGTTTCCTGTTCTATATTCTAAATTCATTCAAAAAGACTAGTTGGTGGGAGATATTGATATGGTGGTTAGTGGAGAATTGATTTGGAATTTCAGGTGGAGGAGGTCTTTCTTTTTTAGAGATCTTCATGTGTTTGATAACCATCTCTGTCTGCTCCGAGATGTTACTCCCTCTCTAGATAGAGATATGAATTTGAAAGCATACTAGAGATGACATTTTATCTATTACCTTTACTTATCTTATTCAATATATTGCGGTATGAGTTCTAACCGGAATCTTTTGGAGTTGGTTCCAAATAAAAGATTTATGTGAGACATTCGATTTTAACTCGGTGGTTTTAAATTGACCATAAAATGATTACTTAATCAAAGATCACATTGAATTCGTATGTGTTGCATCTTTGATATTGAGTAAACCACTATTTTAGATCATGAAATTGTAATAACAAGTAAAATTGGGCTTCAAATTTGTCAAACACCATAACTAAAATCCAATATCTCAGATACTCTGATCTAATTCTACTTAAAGTGGAAATATGCGTCTCTTCTTGGGTCAAAACAGGTTGATTCATTTGAATGGTGTGCAAACATTATCTTTATAAAAGTCGAGTCGGGTCACCAGAATTTCTTTTGAAAGAACCCTTGGTTATGACTCATTTCCTTAATGGTTAATTTACATAATATGTATTTTCTAACTCCATTCATAAAGACGGGTTGGTGGGAGATATTATTCTGGTGATTAATGGAGAATCGGCTTGGGATTTCAGGTGGAGGAGATATTTCATTATTAGAGAGCTTCATGTGTTTGATAATCTTCTCTCTCTGCTCTGAGATATTACTGTCACTCTCTCTCTCTCTCTCTCTCTCTCTCTCTCTCTCTAGATAGAGATATGAATTTGGAAGCATACTAGAGATATGATATTTTCTCTTAATAATATGTAAAATAAAAGGTTTATATGTCAGACATTTGATTTTAACTTTGTGGTTTTGAATTGACCATAGAATGATTACTTAATCGAAGAGCATCTTGAATTGTTTTAGGATTTCAAATGGAGGAGATCTTTCTTTCTTAGAGAGCTTCATGTGTTTGATCATGTTCTCTCTTCTCCAAGATGTTACTCTCTCTGATTCATTTTTGCCTCATATGGCAGAGAACTTGACCCTCCCCCTTGTTTGGGTCAGTTGGACTTCTCCCAAAGTGTTGGTCTTTTTTTACAGCTTTTACAAGATAGATTCTCCTCTAGAGAGAACATTTCCAAAAGGGGGTGATTATTGATCTTAGTGGGATCTTGTGTCCCATTTGTGAGAATTCGGCTGAGTCAGTCTCTCACTTTTTCTCACTTATGAGTTAGTCCTTTTTGTATGGTATATGATCTTCTAGTGGTTGGATTGGTAGGTGGTTGTCCATAGTGATCATAGGCTTTCTTTTCTTTAGGCGGTAGGACCAAATTTAGGGGCGGGTTTGCTATGTTCTAACGTAAAGTATTTTGGACTATTTGGAAAGATTGTGATGATGTCATCTATAATATGGTTTCAAAAACAAAGGAAAAGGAATAGGAGAAGAGTATTTTTTATCCTATAAATAGTTTCTAGGTAGATCATGGGTGAACTAATGTACGTAATGTGATTGACTTCAAAATCGTATCAATTTTCTTAATCAATAGCAGATTGAGTGCTTGTCTTGGTTTAAAGGTAGGTTTTGGTTTTGGTATTGGTGTTCACTTGGCGGGCTTGATTTTTTTATTGTGTTTCTGGCGATATGAGCTATAATATGAATCCTTTAGGGGTTAGACTTTGGCTTTTTGGACGCCTTTTCTGATTTACGTTGTCGTTTTTATTGCTTTTTTGTTATTTTTAGTGTAATTGTATTTTCTTCTTGTATGTTTTTATTTGTTTCTTTGGTAGTCTTTTAGGTACTTCTTATATGTTGTGGTTATATATAATTTTGTGTATTTCATCTTATTATTATATATTATTTTGGTGATTTAAGATTATGGTCAATATTTTGAACCACATTAATAATAGATATGTTAGGGCAACTTTTGATAGTCTTTTTCAACTTGTCCTTTGTAAATAGACTATCATTGCATATCATTTTAAATAATAAATTTAAAATTTTAGGATAAAAGAGGTTAGAGATTTAGGGAAAAATTAGTAATCTTATAAGTAATAATTTTAAAGAATGTTTGAGTGTTATGTAAATTAGAAGTAATAATTTGATACAAAATTAAAATTTTATAATTAAAAATGGTGATTTATTCATTTAATGTTACAAAGGGTTTGATTGTCGGGTACACTGACTTAATTGATAGTTAATGTTGCCTTTATTCTTAAATATAGAATTCTATTGATTTTTTTCTCTCTTTATATAAGATCATGTTTAAATCTCAAATTGCATTAATGATTTCTTTGCCTATATATCCTTAATTATATTGCATCTTTTTCTACATTTTGCACAAAATATATTTATACAAAATTAAATAATTCTCTTTTCTCCTTTCTAAACTTGTAAAATTATATAAAGAGTCAAGAAATTTACTTTAACCAACTTTTTTAATTCCCATAATTTACTTTAAAGGTTTTACATTTACGGATATAGGTAGTAGCTTATAAGCTTATATAATTGAAAAAAAGATGATAAAAGTCATTTTCTCAAAAATTTGTTGTTTATTTTTAGATCAAATGTCTAGTGTAAACCTTTAAGTTAAACGATTTTAAATGTTGTTAATGCAATAACAATGAGAGAATAATTAAGTGAAAGAATGTGTAGATTGATTATTGAAATAAGGAGTATATATACATTCATTTGTGGCCTAATTTAAGCTAGCAAATACAAGCTAACTAACATTTTCTAATTAACTAACTAACTAACTTAATTTTGAAGTTAACTTGAATTACAAGCAATGATAATATCCTCGCTTAATTTAATTATAAGGAGTATATATACATTCATTTGACCACTTTTGTGAATAAATTATCTAGTTATTTCTTAATTTGGACAATAAACCACCTTCAACACCTCCTTGTTAACTTGCTCTTTAAAAAATTGAAACTTTGCTTATATATTCCATGAAACACATGATTTCTTGCCAAATAAATCGCAAATTTTTTATCCAAAAATAATATCATAGAATTGCTAACCTCCATTTCTAACTCCTTCAATGATGAAGCTAGCCAAATAGCTTTTCAATGAGCTAGCGAGTCTACTATGTACTCAAATTCAGAAGTGGATATGCGACCATTGGTTTTTTAGCACTATGAAATTGAAGCATTGAAGAACATGAGCACATAGTCTGAGGTACTTTTTAGATCTTGTTAATCTTCACACGAGTGTGCATTGGAAAATATAATTAAGTCAATACCATTCTAACTTGAAGTTGCAAGGAATAACACACCGCAGTTTTGTGCTCCTCTTATGGATCTCAGTATTCTTTTGTTTGAAAGTAAATATGATACTTTAGGCTCATTCCTAAATGTACTGATGATTCCAACTGCATGTAGATTATCTGGTATGATATGACATAGGTACCTCAATGATCAAGTGATCTTTTTAATAGATTTAGATTCATCGGCTCTTCACTTACATCTTTCTCAAGCTTCAAGTTAGTTTATGTAGGGGTTGATGCTAAACTGTAGTCAACCATGTTGAACTTCTATAACAAATCCATGGCATATGCCCTCTAATAAATAACCAATGAATTTCACGTTTCTACAAACTTCATTTATATAAAAAAGTCAGTTTATCAAAATCATACATTTCAAACTCAATCATCATTTGTTTTTTTGAATTCTTAAATGTTAGCTATGTTACTAATACTAATAAAAAAATCATCTACATATAGTTATATTTTTATCATTTATGAGTTCTTCACATACACACCATATTCTGAGGCAGACTTCACAAAGTTTTGGTGAACTAGAAATCTATTTATCCTTTTATTCTAGGCTCTTGGTACTTGCTTAAGCCCATATAAGGCCTTATTCTACTTGAATACAATTTCTTCCTTGCCTTTGATTTCAAAACATGAAATTTGTGTCACATACACAACTTCATCTAAAGTCTATCCAAAAAGGCAGATTTTGTATTTAGTTAAATATAGTCCAGCCTTTTCCATAAGAAATTTCCATAAATAGCCTTATAGGCTCAAGTATCTTACAAATAACATTGCTTTAGGTTCAGCTATCTCTCCATTTGATTTTAAATTTAGGTTGAACTTCCACTTCATATCTATAACTCTCTTATTTCATGGTAGCTTTGTGAGCTTCCAAGTGTTATTCTTCTGTATGGCCTTTAATTCTTCAATCAATTCATATTTCCATACTTTTCATTTAGAGCCTTTGTGTAGGTCACTACCGCTACATCAACAAGTATCATAGATTCACTTTTATCATCCAATTTTTCCTTCTTGCCTCTGGTACGTGTCTATTGCTCAAACACTCTTAGATTCTTAACTGATTGTTTTCTCCTTTTCCAAACTTTCACAAGTACTTTCTCTATTTTCTTGGTAGGATATCTATAGAGAACATAAACTATTTTGGATATAACTTCATCCCACAATAAGTTTCGTAATTTCTTCTACTTAAGCATATTTCTCGTTATGTCAAGTTGAGTACTATTTCTTCTTCCTGCAAGCCCATTGTGGTGTGGTGGGTAGGTTAATAGTCACTTCATGCACTATTCCACTTGATTCACAATATCTTTCAAACTCCATTTAGGTGCATTACCCTCGACCATCTATTCTAACAATTTTTAAAGTTCTATCATATTGCTTCTTTGACAAAACTCTAATTTTCTTAAACGTTTCAAGAGCATAACTCTTGGTTTTGATCATGAACAACCAAATATTTCTTCTAAATTCATCACAATTGTGATGAAAAACCTATTTTTACCCAGAGAAGGAACTTCAAGAGGACCTCATACATCTGAATGTATTACATATATAACACCAACAAAGTTATGTTCTATATGTGAGTAGGCTGCTTTTCAACTAGACATATTTCACAAGTCTTCACTGGTAAGATTATTTTAGGCATGCCTAACACTAATTCCTTATCAACTAGAAAATAATTACATTTTAAATTTAAATGGTTAAACCTGAGATGCCACAACCATCTAACTTAAGTTGAAATTGTTGTAGAGAGACACATCATGTCAATTGCTCCCATGGATGTTTGAAAGTTATGTTCATTGCCAATGGTGAATTCAATACCAATATTTTTTTCTTATCAAATAAATCTAGTGAATTATTCTTAATTATCACTTAATCCTCTGGCATAATTTGACCAAAAGTGAAAAGGTTACATAACAATTTGGGAACATATAACTCTTCTTCAATGTGTGTCATTTTGACATATTCTTTCGTAATAGAAATCTTCCTCATTCCTTCTATTGTTATATTCATGTTATATACCAACTTCAATATAATTTACCTACTTATATCAATCTAATTTAGTCAATATCTATTCCTTTCCATATTATTATAGTAACCACCATCAAAGAGCCAAGCTTCTGAAATGTAACTCTCAACATTAGTTGTTGTTCCCATCTATAAGACATGACCTGAGTCTGAATATTCTTAAGCCACAATTTATTTTTCTTCAATATTTAGTTGTTTTCCATTTCCAAACCAACACTCATATGAATAGTGGATATAACTTTCACAATTGAAGCATTGGATCTTTTTCTTGTCTTAACCCTTTTTCTTATTATAATTCTTGACATGACATCCTCCTCCTCATGAGAATATAGGCTTATGATCAAATTTTGATATTTATTTATACTTTTAGTCATTTCTTTTCTTCCATGTATTATTTATTTCTTCAAAAGATCCTTTCTTGCTTTGAGCAAACAAATCTTGCTCACATGTTTCTCAATTTCTATTTGACTCAGTTTTAGTTCTCAAACCTCGAGTATTCCTTCTAACTCTTCCATCTTCAAAATAATTAAGTATTTTGTTTCCTTAATTTTCACTTCATTCATGTCATATTAAAGAGTAAAAGTGAACAATACCTTTTGAATCATCATCTTTTTTGATAAGGTTCCTCTAGGGCTATTCATTTAAGTGGTCAAGGCCAACAATCTTGAAAAATAGTTTGCTACTAACTCATTTTATTTCATCTACATCATTTCATATTTTCTTCATACTGATTGAGGATGAACGTTCTTGAAGTTTTCATCACCACCATAGTATTTATCAAGCATATCTCTGGTCTCCTTTGGAGTTATTTCTTTTGATATTTTTTCAAACACCTTTGCATCAGCATAGTGGTGTATGTAGAACAATATTTTTTTATATATTTCTAATTTGATTCCTTTAAGGTTTCTCACTAAAGTTTTATTGCATTTTCAATCAAAGGTTGAAAACCTTCATTCATAAATTCACTTACATCATGAACATAGAATATTACTCTCATTTGTTTTCACCAATTGTCCCAATTATTAGTATCAAGAATTGGTACATTTGTTGGAAAATATTTAGTCTACAACATAGAAGAAATGTTAACATTATCATGTGTGGCATTCAGAAGCAACTTGCGGATGTGCTGACAAAAGTTGTCAAGACTAAACACTTTATCCATTTAAGGGATGGAATCGGTGTTGTAATTTTAGTTAGCTGGATATGCATTAAGGGATGGTGTTAGAAGTAATCCATATTTATAAGTCTTTTGTTAACTCAGAAGCAGAAGCTTTTGAGGTGGATGTTCTAAAAGCGGTGTTAGCTTCTAGGTCGTAGTAATAGTTTGTTACACCTACGTGGTAGTTAGCTTTGTATAGAATCTTTAGCTTTGCCTACATGACATGTTTCATTGGTGTACTTAAACATCTTAATGTAACTGATTTTATTAGTGATTTTTATAACTGAATTTTCATAATTGAGAGTTTGTTACGTTTTCTCTCTTATCTCTTTTCTTCCATTTTCATCTTCATTTTCAACCTTGTGCACCAACACGGAGATGAATAATTCAACGGAATGCTAATGAACCTAGAAAACCCCTCAATGAGGGAGAGAAGAAGTTCAATCATTTGATAGACAAAGAGTTTAGTAATATTTTGTGAGATATTGGATCAAACTCTAGTGTGTCGAAGGGTCGCTTCTAGTTCGACAGGATTTATGCAAGTCGTCAAAGTTTGTTCACATGATGGTGTGAAAGACCTATATTCTATAGTAGAAGAGTGTTCTAGTATGTGGGGGTTGAAATGCTAGGGTTGTTAATATTTCGAATTGGACCTGTTTGTTATGTCCACTTGTTTAAGTTTGCTTGTACCCTAAGTTAGCTTGTAATAGGTATTTATGAAAAAGACCATTGGTTTAGTATGTTAGGTTTAATATAAATAGCATACTAGTCTCTCATCATTGCATACTGAAAATATTAATTTTGGGTGAGAGGGTTATTTGTTATTCTTGTAACACCTGTAATCTTGTTTCAAAGAGAAAGTAAAGAATAGCAGTTATAACCAATCTTTGTCGTTCTTCTTGCTTCCCATTGTGTTCCATATTATACTTTGCTCTTGGCATCGTTTTCACAATAAATTTGGTGCAGTGAGCGTGGAGAATATGCATTCAACAAAGTATGAGATTGAAAAGTTCACCGGAGTGAACGATTTTGGTCTGTGGCTCTTGAAGATGAAAGCCCTGCTGGTCCAACAGGGTTTTTGGAAGTGTTGAAGGGAGTGGCGGCTACGGATGTTGCGTTAACAAAAAATTAAAAGATGGGGATGATCGATAAATCCCACAACACAATTATGTTGAGCCTTGGTGATAAGGTTCTTCGACAGATATCAAAGGAGACGACAGCATCAGGGTTTTGGGTGAAAGTTGAAAGTTTGTACAAGACCAAATCGCTGGTAAATCGACTCTACCTAAAGCAAGCTTTATATTAATTCAAGATGATTGAAGACAAAGTGTTGGATGAGTAGTTGGATATGTTCAACAAGCTAATTCTTGATCTTGAAAATATTGATGTGAAGATCGATGATGAAGATCAAGCGTTGTTGTTGTTATGAGCTTTGCCAAAGTCACACGCTCACTTCAAAGAAACTCTCTTTTATGGAATGGAGTTCATGACTTTCGAAGAAGTTCAATCAGTCTTGTATTCTAAATATTTGAACGAACAAAAGGAGCATAAACCTTCAACGTTTGGTGAAGGTTTGGCCGTTAAGGGAAAATTCTTGTAAAAGGATGGTAAGTTCGACAAGAAGAAAGGTAAAAGTCAGCAAAAATCTTACACTGGAGAAGCATCTGGTATTTAATGCTACCATTGTAAAAAGGAGGGTCACAAAAGAAATGTGTGCCCATAACGCCAGAAAGATCATGGAGGTAACGATAATGTCAACGTAGCCATTGTTCAATATGATTTCGACTCATATGGTGTTTTAGTGGTTTCGAGCAGTGACTCTAGTAAGGAGTGGATTATGGATTCAGGTTGCACTTGGCACATGAACCCAAAGAAAGACTTGTTCGAGGAATTATGTGATCAAGATGGTGGATCTCTATTTCTAGGGAACCACAAAGCTTTTAAGATTGCAGGTGTTGGATTTGTGAGATTCAAGCTCCATGATGAGTCAATAAGGTTGTTGACTGAAGTCAAGTATGTTCTTGATCTGAAGAGAAATCTGATTTCTCTTGGTGAATTTGAGAAGAAAGGATATGTTTTCCAAGGAGAGAAAAGTATCCTAAAAGTCATGAAGGAGTCGAAGGAAGTCTTGAGAGGCGTGAAGAAACAAAGCTTGTATACCCTTGAGGATGAAGTTGTAAGTGGTCCAATAAATGTTGCATCCACGAAACCTTTGTCGAAGACAAAAATTTGGCACATGAGATTGAGCCATGTCAATGAAAAGGGTATGGTCGAATTGGGAAAACAAAATCTTCCTGGTGGAGACAAAGTCAAAAAGCTAAAGTTTTGTGAACCATGTGTACTTGGAAAATCTTGCAGAGTGAAGTTCAACAAAGGCAAACAAATAACACATGGATCCCTTGATTACATCCATGCAGATCTTTGGGGGCCTGTAAGGTGTCCATCACATTCAGGAGCAAGGTACTTTCTATCTATAGTAGATGATTATTCCAGACTGGCATAAAGTTCAAGTGGTTGAGAACCGATAATGGACTTGAATTTTGCAATGAGGCGTTCGACGACTTTTATGCTGCCTTGGGTATTGCAAGGCATATAACTAATGTAGGTACTTCACAATAAAATGGTTTATCTAAAAGGTTTAATCAAACTATTTTGGAGAGAGTTAGATGCATAATAACTAGTTCTAGGTTAAAGAAGGTGTTTTGGGCTGAGGCTGCTTCGACAACAACATATCTAATAAACAGATGTCCTTCGACTGCGTTAGATATGAAGACACATGAAAAAGTTTGGTCGGGACATCCATCACATCTCGACAAACTGAGAGTAATTGGCTGTGTAGCCTATGCTCACATTAGGCAAGACAAGGACGAACCCAGAGCTCTGAAATGCATGTTCATGGGATACCCTGAAGGAGTCAAAGCTTATAAGTTATGGTGCCTAAAGTCAGGTCACAAGAAGAGTATCATCAGTCGAGATGTCGTTTTCAATGAAGATGAAATGGAATTTAAGAAACTGATGATATTGGTCGTTGTGCAGAAATATTAGATGAAGAGCTGGAACAGGTAGAGATTCCTGTTGAGATGGGGCATGTTGATGTTGAATTGCATCTCCCAGATGAAGTCAAAGAAGAAGCAGAAGATACTGAGGAAGTTGAGGAAACTGTCAATAACTACCTATTGTTAAGAGATAGGTCGATAAGAGTCATCAAGCGACCTCAGAGACTTGAGTATGCAGATCTTATAACTTATGCCTTAATCTCTACAAGTAAGAGTCTAGACGAAGAACCTAGAGACCATAAGAAAGTTTTGAAGAGTCGAAATAAGACTGAATGGCTGAAGGCCATGAATAATGAGATGAAATCTCTTCATGATAATCACACTTAGGAACTGATCAAGAAACCTGCTGGAGCAAGGTTAGTCAGTTGTAAATGGATTTTCAAAGTTAAGAAAGGAATCAAAGTAGTAGCATCGAAAAGATAGAAGGTAAGGTTGGTTGCAAGGGGTTTAACTCAGAAAGAAGGTGTTGACTTCAATGATGTGTTTTCTCCCGTTGTGAAGCATAGGTCCATTCGAGTGTTGCTTGTCATGGTGACAAAGTTCGATCTTGAACTAGAACAGGTGGATGTGAAGAATGTATTCTTGTATGGTGATCTAAACGAAACAATCCTGATGAGGCAACCTGAAAGGTATGTCGAAAAGGGGAAGGGAGATTATGTGTTCATGCTAAAGAGTTCTTTATATGGACTGAAACAATCTCCTCGACAGGGATTAATTATATGTTGAAAGTATTTTTGGGTAAATATTTTCGGTAATATATCGTATCCACAGGGATTGGTTAATATCACTGCCGTTCTATAGTTGTTTATTTTGAGTTAGAAAAATTGAGTTGGATTGTTTTATGATTCTAATAATATCAAAAGTAAACAATAAATTAAAAGCGAGTAATGAACTGTTGTTAACGATTAGAGAAATATGTTGAACCTTAGGGTTCATCAACCTATTCCTATACAATTATCAATTAATTCACAATTGAACAATCTTTTGAATCATTATCTTCACTTATCCTCAAATAAGATTCCATGTCTGCAAATCAAATTAGATAACTTTTACCGGTATGAGATTCGATCTCTCCAAATATCAATATCGATAATAGTAATTAAGAACGATAATTATGAAAACTCAATCCCAATTCCATCTCTGCAAATTGCAATTGAATCAATATAGTAACCTAGGGCAAAAGTTAAATCCTTTCTTTCGATCAAAGATTCAACGATAATTTAAGAATAAAAACAAGGTTTCTTATTGATAATGAATTCAAATAATTGTTCACAGGAATTAATTAATGGTATTGTATATTCATAGGTTAACTACTACCTTAGATTCAACAAGAGGGGTTTAGCTCTCCATAGACATGAAGAACACACAAAGATTAATGGAAGAATTCATCTTCATCAAAGGAATGTCTTCGCTTGATAGAGAATTGGTCTTCAATTGATGATTGTGGCTGCACCTTCAGATTGTTCTCCTAATTTCGCTCTCCACAAAGTTCTCTAACCCCTTGGAAACTAGGGCTTTAAAACAGAACTTTTGGGCTTTTAACGCCGAAGCCGCGGCGCGGCAACGGGCTGGCGCGGCGCGCCCCTCAAACAGAAGTATTTTCGCGGCGCGCCTAGGAACTCTCGCGGCGCGCCCTTTGTACTTTCCATCTTTTTCTTCAGCCTTTGAGACTTCCAGCTTTCTTTCCTCCTCATGTTCTTCTTAAGTTCTTATTCAGCTCAAAACCTGCAACAATAACACCCACAAGTGATTCGATTTGCTTTACGCACGAACTAAACTTATTCAGTTCAATTCTTAATAAAAACCTATGGATTCATCACATTTTTGCATTGGTTTAGAGAAGAAATCACTTATATTAACACATGAATTTACCATTAATTTACTCCTAACAAACTCTCCCCAACTTAGAGTTTTGTTTGTCCCTAAACAAAATTACTTACCTCCAACAAAGTTTACCGACAATCAAGCAACAAGTTTTTCAAAAAGTTTTTCTCAAGTGATTCAATCCAGTAACCAAGTCAAATACTCTTCTTCTACCTGCAAACTCAGAACATCCACATGAAACAAACGTTGAAAGCAAATTACCTCCAGAAGTTCAAAACACTACACAATTGTAATTGAATCAGCACTAATCACTCTCATCAAAAAGTATGATGAATAAAAGAGGGGTTAAACACTCATCCACACAATTAAATCAACAAAAATCCATATCATACGTTCACCGAATTGCTAGCATCAAGTCCTGTGGAATCTGAGAATCAGAAGGTCTTTCTCGGGTTGTAATGCGGTTTAGATTCAAAGAAAAGAAGATGATCAAGGGTTGTTCCTAATCTAGGGAAGCATCCAATTCAAAACTCATTCCTTCTTTTCTATAACTTTAATTCTCTCACCCGTTCATCCTTTTCCATTCGTAGCTTGGTTTTTCTCTCTCACTTTTTTTTTCAACAACTATTATATTCAAACGTTGTTCTTTTTCCATCAATTTTCTCTTTTTTTTTTCAAGCTACGAATTCTTTAGCCTTTCACCAATTACCACATATACTTACTCTTCTTTTGAAAGTGACTCTCCCCAACTTGGAGATCAACCTGTATTTAGATTATATGAATGCTCCCCTACTTTCTAAAAAAGGTCAAAGAGAAAACACATCACCAAATTTTATGGTTGATGGTCCAAAACAAAACTTTTTATTGAGATCAAACTCACCAGGTATTTCCTTGGTGCATATTATGATACTTCCTTGACCTCAGGCTCAAAGAATGGTTAGCAACGGATCACACTCTCACAGAAGCAAATAAGTTTTTTCATTGGAATAGGCTAAAAGAACTCTCGGATTCAAACAAGTGCCTAAATCACTTTCACAGATTTCCACAAACGATGCAACAAACGGTTTAGCATGATACAAACACGTCAAAATAATTGATGGTCTCCTGCATATAGTAAACAATGGAAAGCTTTCCTCACAATGGTTAAGGCTAAGCTGATCCAACAAACAATGTACCATAAAGAACTTCTGACAGTATTTACTAACACCTTAAGTTTCATTGCACACATTAAGAGTTTGAGTTCAAAAATTCATACCTGCTTTGTTACTTACTGAAAAAGAGAGTGAAACTAAAAAATTTTGAACATTCACTTACTACCACTTTCATACATGTTGCTTCATTGTTGATACTTCGCTTGAGGTTCTCGCTTTGTTATGGGACTACTTACTCTAACTGGGAGTACATAACAGACATAAAAACATAAAATTGAACATAAAAAATGCAAAGAGTAAATCCACCCCCAAACTTAAACTAAACATTGACCTCAATGTTTCGTAACAAGCCCGAGAGGGTTGACTCACAGAGGGTATTACAATATTACTTGCCTCTTCCTAGCTTTCACCAGAAAGGTTCCCTTATTATTTCCTGAAATAAAAATAGACAAAAATAAAACATTAGAAGTGTGGGTTACCTCCCACAAAGTGCTTCGTTTAACGTCGCATGGCTCGACGGTCCATTACCCCTTGTTTTATGGAGGGTATTTCCTTTTCCAACACTCGCTACTTTGTACTTCCATACCCACAAACTCATGAAGATAAAAAGCATGGATAGCTTTTCTCTTCACTTTATCTTCCCCATTCTTATCACTCTCCTTAGCCCTCTTAGGACTTTTGACATCATCATAATTTGGTTTCATTGGAGAAGATATGTTAGAGACTTTTTCTTGGAGGTTTTTGAGATTTTTGTTTTCTTGTGCACCTTCCGGTATACCAGTTGAATTTTTCTCATTTACCCCTGACCTGTGTTTCTTGACTCCCAGCATCTTCAAGGTTACTTCTTCATCAAATGATTTTAGCGTTAGCGTCCCCTTTTCAATGTCAAGATTACAGCGTCCTGTCGACAAAAAGGGTCTCCCAAGAAGGATCGGAGTTTCTTCATCTTCCGGAATGTCCATGATGTGGAAGTCAACAGGGAAAACAAACTTATCAACTTCTACTAGTACATCTTCCGCTACTCCATAAGATTTCTTAATAGTGTGATCGGCGAACCGTAATTGCGACTTACTTTCACTAATCTTGTCTAATTCAAGCCTTTTGAAAATGGATAACGGCATTAGACTCACACTAGAGCCAGAATCGAGAAGTACCTTTTTAAATGATATATTCTTGATAGTGCATGGTATCGCCACCGCCCCAGGGTCTCTTCTCTTAATTGGGATTTTTCTTGCTGCAGCGACTATACTACATTTTTCGATTGCCATTTTTGGTTCTCCCTCTAGTGATCTTTTTTTCGCCGATACCTCCTTCATAAATTTCTTATACACAGGTACGTGTTCCAGTGCTTCAAAGAAAGGTAAATTCACTTCTAACTTTTTGAACAAGGACGTAAATTTCCGAACGTCTTTCTCTTTGGAATCCTTCTTTGTTACTCGCAAAGGGAGGGGTGGTTTAATCACCTGTTCAACATCTTTCTTATTTTTTTCTTCAACTGGTTTCATTGGTAGTATTACAACTTCTGGCTCTTTTAGGTCCTCTCTTATTTCCAGATCTACCTCCATCGCCCTAGGGTCACCTATCTCTTCTTTCTCTTTTTCCGATTCTGAACCCCTTTGACTCCTTGTTGTAACAGCATTAATTTTCTCCTGGTCTTGCGGTTTTTTTCCGGTTGAGTTTGGTAAGGCTCCTTGTGCCTGTAGAGTAAGTTGATGTGTTATTTGCCCCACTTGAGTTTGCAGGTTTTTAATTGCCGCTTCCTGGTTCTTCTGATTTATTACTGATGTTTGAATGAACTGATTCACTGTCTCCTCCAACTTGGATTGTCCTCCTTGCTGTTGTTGTGGTGGTTGAGTGTATGGTTGGAATGCTTGTTGTTGATACCCTTGATTCGGTGATCTTTGTTGGTACCCTTGGTTGTTGTATCTTGGTGGATAACCTTGTTGGTATGGCTGATTCTGATATTGATTCTGCCTTTGTCCTTGGTTATTATTCATGTAATTCACTTCTTCTTCTTGCACTGGTGGACAGAATCCTGTTTGATGATCTCCCTTGCACAATTCGCACCTAGCAACTTGATATGAATTAGATACCCCGTTCAGCTCCTTGATTTGTTGTGGTAGTTTAGACATTTGTTGTGTCAAAAGTTCCACTTGTGAAGTTAGCAATTTGTTCTGAGCAAGTAGAGCATCACTGTTGTTCAACTCTAACATTCCGGGTTTCTTATCTCTTACCGTTCGATCATGATTGCCTTGACGATCATTTAGAGCCATTCGCTCTATTATCTGAGTAGCTTCTTCAGGTGTTTTGGACATGAGAGAACCACCAGCTGTGGCGTCCAAAAGTGTCTTGTTTGTAGCTGTGAGACCGTTACGGAACATATGGATTTGGTCAACGTCTGAAAAACCGTGTCCTTTGCACTTTCTCAACATAGCTTTATACCTTTCCCATGCTTCATTCAAAGATTCATTACTACCTTGAGAAAATACTGCTATTGCTGTTTTTGCTTCGAAGAATCGGTTTTGAGAGTAAAACCTTTCCAGAAATTTTTCTTCCAATGTGTTCCAATTTGTCATCACTACCTCGGGTTGATCCAGATACCAATCCTTTGCCTTAGATAGCAAAGAGTGTGGGAACAACCTCTTAAATAATGCTTCCTCATTGTAGCAACCTGCCCTAAAAATTAGACTTTTAGAGTCGCCACCTATTCTGAAGGGCGAATAGGAAACCCTACGCAGTTTAGAGATCGGGGTAAGTTATTATAATCAGGTCGAGGGAAGGTGTTAGGCACCCTCAACCCTTTCCTATTGGCTTTGAATCTAAGGTAAAGGGTTATGGCTAAAATATTAGGATTTAATGGCTAAAGAATTGAATAGGGGAAAAATTGAGATTTTAGGGAGGGGGACTCGCCTTGTTACCAAGTGCCTACGTATCTCCTTATGGAGAATCAGAGTCAACGTAGTTCGGGCACAGGGTTGTACGCCTTGGAATTTGATTTGAGATTGTTTGAAGGCTTTTTGAATTGCCTATCGTAGCTTTTGAAATGCAAATGTTCGCAAGGTATTTTGAATTACCTTATCGTAGTTTGAACATCGCAGTATTGAAGAGATGAAAATCTGTAGTTTTGTGGTTTAGTGTGTTTTGTATGTTTTGGGCGTACAACCCTGATTTGATGTGTCACTGTTAGATGCGGTGATCAATAGATTTGATCAGTATAGCTAACAGATTAATGGGCATTGCTGGTTACTCAGATCGATAGATTGATCATCGCGGGCAGCAAATTGAATGTGTTTTAATTTGTAATTTTTATTGCTTTATTCAGATATTTGATCAGTACGACATAGAGAGTCGACTAATTCGAAGGCGGGATGAAATAGGTATTCACTCGCCATTTATCCGTTAAAGGGAAAATTAGAATTGATGTTTTTTATTAGGATTTGATTAATTAAATTAATCGATTGTTAATCATTGCGACCGATAGGTTTAGTCGGAACGAATAACAAATTAAAATCCTAAAAAAAACTTTGGCCAAATGACCAGTAGCATTGGGCAAACCCTAATGCCCACACTTTTATATGGTTTTTGTGATTTAATATTAATTAAATTAATTAAATAAATTAAATCGAAAATAATCGAAATAATCGGGAAAAAAGTTATACTCCTAACCCTAATCCTATTTTACTAACATAACCCTAATTAAATAAATTAATACACCAAATATAATTAACTATTAATTGATCTAAACAATCTAAATAATTAAACAATATAATAAATAAAATATAGGAAAACCTGGCTTCAATCTTGTGTTATGCACCTGAGAGTGTCTACTGTGAGCCTGCACATTATGGATTCTTGGATGGAGCGCCAGCGAGATCCTGTGGTCATGCTGCGAGGACGTAGGGTGGTCTTTAGTAGACCTGCAGCGTAGGATCTGCATGCTGATTATAACAAAACAATTTGAGAAAATAGTGAAAAAAAAACATACATGGCCTGGGATTCGAACCCAGGTCTTTTAGCTTGCCAACGACGCTCCCCAGCCATTCGCGCTGCGATTTTTATGTGATATTGTAGCATAACAGTTAGTATATATACAAATAAACTGAGAATTCAAATAAAAACAAAACGCGCTCAGGCTGTTGCATCATCTTCTTCACGTTATCGTTTATTTCAGAAAAGAGACCAAGCCTTTTAGGCAACGGTTTTGGTGCGTAGCCGTAAGTCCTCCTCCTCAAATCCTGCAAATCAACACCAATCAACACAAAATGAAAGCCCAGGTTACTTAACCGTCACCTCCTAAGCACGATATTGCTTCTGATTTGTCCTGATTTCGCCTGAAACAAAAAACCCCCAATTTGGGACCTCCGCGACCTAACAATGGCGGACTCTTCTACCTGTACCAAACCTTGAATCAAATGCATCAAAAACGTTCCATACATCCATATAAACACGAATATAAAGCCAAATTATGTTTAAGACGCATAAATTATACAAATCGATTTTTTGAAAGAAAAGTAAAAACGTGAGCGATTTGAAGGTGAATTCGCGAGTTTCTTTCGTCTTTGACGATTGGGGTAGCTTCAAGAATGATCCCTGAATGCATTTGAATCACTGAAACGTCTCGAATTGCTCTGCCATTTAGAAAACGATTTCAATTTTTTCTTCCGGTTTCAAATCCTCCACGAGTTCTTCAAGACTCTGCACAGCGCTTCCTTTGGCCGAAAAAAGAACCCCCCCTGGCGCATGAATCCTCCCAGCATATATAGTGAAAACTCTAGGTCAACAAAATTGGGATCAAATCTTGTCACTTGATTGCAAATCAAATTTTTGCTTTCCAATCTTGTTTTTTCCTTATTTTACTCAAACCAATATTCTCCTTCCAATTCTCACGCTTCTTCAAAAAATTGACTTTTTTTCTTATTTATTTTTTTATTTTATAACTAGTAATTAGTAAAAGTAATTAGTAATAAGATTTAAATAGTAACTAATACTAATAGCTAACAATAATAATTCTAATATATACAATTACTAAAACCTAATTAAAATAATAAACCTTAAAAAATGAAAATTAATAATGCTAAATACTTAATAGTTAGTCATGATAAATCAAAACAAACGTTATTAAAACCCAAAAAATACCCCAAAATGATAAAAACCCTTGTAATAATTGGGCCCCGCGCTTGGGTCCCAAAATACCTGTTATTCACACCTCTATTCCAATTTATAGGAGAATGCTGCTTTGAATAGTCCCTTGAACCTTGAATTACTGAGGATGAAATGCGGAGGGCAAATTTTGGGGTATGACAGCTGCCCCTGTTCAATCTTCTTAAACCTGAAGAATCAGATAGGCACGTCTGCCTATCGTGATCTAAAGGTAGAAGATGATTGGACACTAAAATGCCCTGAAATTTGCATGCGTTGGGAATAAATTCCGTGAGGGATGGGCTTACAGATGCCACCCAAGGTAAACACCATTTTTCAGCATATGAAGCAAATGCTTTCTGGAAGGAACCCTGTACTTTGATTATAGCATGGCCTGAAAAGGCAACTTGAATTTTATGCAATGCTTATGATGCATGCGATGCATGATGCAGTTGAGCTTCTCAAAATAAATGAGAGCGGTGTATGTATATGCGTAATGTATGAATGAGGTTAGTTAGTTGAAATGATGCATGATTGTTAGTTACGTTAATCGAAGTATGTTAGTAATTCTGAAAAGAAAGATAGCACCTTTGATTGTTTGTTGATGATGTTTTGGAAGATATCACTGCCGAGGGACTAACGTGATAAACCTAATTGAAGAACGGTTTAAACATCTTGTGTGCCTGAAAAAGCTCCTAGAAAGGATGGAATACGCTTTAAAGAAGACTTCCTGGAAAGGTTCCTGAAAAGGAATAGCGAGGACCTTCTGTTGGTTGTGTAATTGGCTTGCCATGGTCAGCAAGCTTCCGCAGTTTGTGAACCCCCACTTACCATAGTCCTGGCAAGCTACTCGCAGTTTGCATCTCTTACTTACCATAGTTCTGGCAAGCTACGCGCAGTTTGTATCTCTCACTTACCATAGTTCTGGCAAGCTACTCGCAGTTTGTATCTCTCACTTACCATAGTGCTGATAAGCTACTCGCAGTTTGTATCTCTCACTTACCATAGTTCTGGCAAGCTACGCGCAGTTTGTATCTCTCACTTACCATAGTGCTGATAAGCTACTCGCAGTTTGTATCTCTCACTTACCATAGTTCTGGCAAGCTACCGTAGTTTGTGAACTTCTCACTTACCATAGTGCTGGTAAGCTACTCGCAGTTTATATCTCTCACTTACCATAGTGCTGGTAAGCTACTCGCGGTTTGTATCTCTCACTTACCATAGTGCTGATAAGCTACTCGCAGTTTGTATCTCTCACTTACCATAGTTCTGGCAAGCTACGCGCAGTTTGTATCTCTCACTTACCATAGTGCTGATAAGCTACTCGCAGTTTGTATCTCTCACTTACCATAGTTCTGGCAAGCTACCGTAGTTTGTGAACTTCTCACTTACCATAGTGCTGGTAAGCTACTCGCAGTTTATATCTCTCACTTACCATAGTGCTGGTAAGCTACTCGCGGTTTGTATCTCTCACTTACCATAGTGCTGGTAAGCTACTCGCGGTTTGTATCTCTCACTTACCATAGTGCTGGTAAGCTACTCGCAGTTTATATCTCTCACTTACCATAGTGCTGGTAAGCTACTCGCAGTTTGTGGACCCCAATAGGATTGCTTGCTATAGTTCTAGCAAGTTCACCTACACCAATAGGATCATCTGTCCTAGTTCGGACAATTCACTTGCACCAAAGGAATTACCTGCCATAGTTCTGACAAGCGTACCTGCATAAGAGTGATCGCCTGCTATAGTTCTAGCGAACTTACCTGCATGGAAAAGATTCACCTGTTCGGAGACTCACGACTCGAGGGTCGGTGAAAATACACCAATCACAACACGAGGGTTGGAAACTAGGCTTTTGTAATATGATTTGAATTTTGATGTAATAGTGAGACGGGAACTGATTACCAGACGGGAACTGGGTTTAATGATGGTTTGGACTGCCAATAGAAATTGGGCTTTTTGTGATGTGTAAATGCACTAGATGATATGCGTATGCTAATGCGTATGTATGTATGCTAATGATGATGCAATCCCGAGATATGCTTATGCTGGCTTTGTAATGTTTATGTATGCTTATGCTTATGCGTACGTTTGGTTGACGTAATGAGTGGAACGAAGTAATGTCTTCTGTAAGACTACCTAAAAAGGCTCTTGAATACGAAAATCCGTCTTGAAGAAGACTACCTGAAGAGGTTCCTAGAATGGATAGACATTTGTCTTGCAGAAGACCATCTGGAAAGGTTATTAGAGTATCTTAAAGAAGACCACCTGAAGAGATTGGAAGATGTCTAAAGAGATTACCTAAAAAGGTTCGTAGAATGTCTTAAAGTAGACCACCTGAAGAGGTTCGTAAGATGTCTTAAAGAAGACGACTTGAAGAGGTTCCTAAAAAGGAAGACAAATTGTCTTGAAGAAGACTACCTAAACAGGTGCTTAGAAGAAAAACGTCTTGAAGAAGACTACCTCAAAAGGTACTTGGAAAAAGAAATGTCTAAAAAAGACTACCTGAAAAGGTGCTTAGAAAAAGAATGTCTTGAAGAAGACTACTTCAAGAGGTACTTAGAAAGGTAATGTCCTGAAGAAGACTGCCTGAAAAGGAACTTAAAAAAGAGATGTCTTGAAAAAAAAGACTACCTAAAGAGGTTCTTGGAAATGGTGATAATTTGTCTTGCATAAGACAGCTTGAGGAAACTCCTAGAAAGGATCGTGAGATTCGTCTTAAAGAAGACCACATAAAGAGTTACGGTGTAATGTATCAACCAATGTATGTAATGCATGACTTGTATGTATTTGTATGATGCTCTAATGGTAGGTTATTAATAACCAAAAGCGTATATAGCTTGCTGAAGTTGTAAGTTTGTTGGATGCTAGCGCGATTTCCCAATACCTGTTTTGAAGATCGTAGTTAGGAGAAATATCTGTTTGATGTTGTAAAGTGCGAGAATGCCTTTTTTCCTTTTGTTGTGTGTCTTGCGGATTTGATATCCATTGCCCCAATATTTTCATGGAGAAAGATGCTTATGAAGGAAGTGCCCCAGGGAATAGCCTTGTCATATGCTTCGATGTTTAGATTGAAGGGTGTGCCCCTGATCTCCAGGTCATGGAAGGTTATCCATAGTGTTCTATCCTTTGAATTTGAATTCTTCCCATGTCTGACATACCCCTGTTTGAGATTGCTTTGAGATGTGCCCCAAGTCGATTGAACCTTAGGAAGACTGCCCCTAGTTAATAGGATGTTCGATTGTATGCCCCTGTGCTCCTTGAAATTTTTGCCCCTGTTTAGGAGAACCCTCTGGATGTGGTTCCCCCGACTCCAGGGTCTTTATTAGAAATGATCACCTTTGATTAAACCAATTTCGAGATTTCCTTGATGCTAAGTGTATACTCGTAAATGGTGTCGTACCTTTTGAGAAGTAGCTCCAATGGAATGCGTATGCAAGTTTTGAAATCGAAGTCCGTTATGAATTAGGACTGGATGGTTTTGGAAAGAATGCTTGAAGAAGCACATTGGTTAGAGATAGTTTTAACAAACATAGGAGTCAGTATAACAAATTCCTGCTTAATATGCTTTCGTGGTTAACCTTGCCTCAATTAGGACTTTTAAATGTTGTAACTTGGCCTGGTTCATGTTTTAAGAAACAATGGATATAAGGCTCAAAATTTTTATTTATCCCACCCCTTTCTCCTTGATGTTCTCCGGATCCTAAAAAATTCGCCTAATCCAATGGATGTGCTTTGTTTGCAAGAGAATCGTTTCAGTTTCGATGTTGAGCAGAAGCCTTAATAGAGATCCAAGCATTGATGATTTAGCAGTCACAAGTTTATCCTTTGTATTTCACCTTTGTTTTTTATCCCTTATTTTTGCATGATCCAATTCTTTTGAATTTGATCCATCGGGATGCCCTAAATTTTGCCTAAGTCGTTTTTTTTTATTCATGGAATTTTGACTTAGCGGGCGCTTTTCTCCTTTTTCTTTTGAATACTCCTTTTGAGATTGATCCTTGGATATTGAATATTGTGACTGCTATGTTGATTTTGATTTGTAAGCTTCGCCTTTGATACTTCCTCGATCTTGAATAATGTAATGAGGAAGAAGGTGTTGTAAATGTTACCTCCATTGCTTCCTCAATCTTGGATGAATGAGAGGAAGAAGATATGCTTGAACCTTATGCTTGGATTGACTGATTCTCTTGGCAACCAAAATACATCATTGAATTAGTTGACATCTACCCTGTCCCTGGTTAAAATCAAGGTTTATTTGAGAAGTAGAAACAAACTCTAACTCCTGGCTCGAGGGGGTAACGAGGGATTAACATCCTTATATCTCCACTGTTTAGGAATTGAAGCAATGCCTGTACATCCTTGGCTCGGTCTTACCTTGAAAGCATATGTTTAGCTGGAATTAGTCATTTGTATTCGTCATTCTCCCTCAAGTTTGTTAATAACCCTAAAAATAGAAGTGTGTGACTGGAAAGTCATGGTAGTGAGTGAATGAATTGACTCCAAAACCTGCATGGTTGTCCCATTAGAATTACTAATCCGAAGGTACAACTTTTATCTTGAGTAACACTTAGCGGTCGCAAGGGTTGAAATTGTGAGCACGGTAAACACCTATTGATCCTAGGGATAATCTCCTTTGTAGATCCACTGACCTTGTTTTACTCCTTAGATTCTTAAACTTGTAGAAGTGAGGGCAACCTCGAATTTTCTTTGGACATGTCAAACCTGGCGGGATTAAGTCGTTAGCGGTGGGTTTTCGTCGTATCGGAACTTCACGAGTTTCCTTTGACTGAACCTCTTTTGCCTTTCCTAAGGATAGTATCACCTATGACCCTTTTTTCTTGGTGTGGGGCTGACATATGTCGAATTCCCTCCATCGTAGTTATGCCTCTTTGTTCAGGATATTGCCCTAGTTGGACTAATCCTTGTCCCCAGGTTATCGTAGAGCGTCCTCGAAAGTTTGATATGTTCTAAGATGAACCCCTTTATAACTAGATACATCTTGAGTGTATCTATGAGGGAACTCTTTGTTGAACTAATCCTTGCTCGATGACAACCTTCATTGTATTCATAATCCTGTTATGACAAGGCATGGACATGCGGCTGGCATGGCGAAAGGCATCTTTTTTTTTTAGCAAGACTAAGATCTTTTATTCTCCTTTCTCCGTAGTCTACGATCCTTTGATTTTTCTCCATGAGTTTCAGGAAATCGGCTAGCACGGTAAGTGTGGATGCGGGTGAAAATGCAAATGTAAATGTAGATGCAAATGTATGTCAATGCAAATGCATGCGTATGCGAGACTCCTTGTATTGTAACTCCGTGTATGCAATGCAGACGTATGACGTATAATCCTAGGGATAGCCTTAGAGGCGACATTAGACCCTCGTGGAATCTTTGTAGGATAAACGTTATGACACGCTAAGGGAAATCCCTTAGATTCGGGAGTATGCATAAGGTAGCGGCTGGTGACCGTTCAAGACAATCACCAAGTCTCATGGCCATCGATAGGTCAATCAACGTGTACCAATGAAGTTGTCCTTGGTGGGAAGGTTCTCTGTGCGGAACACAACCTACATAAGGACGATATCGGATGAAGTGAAATCCCTACGGGCTAGGGATGAAAGATGTACAAACGGAAATCCAAAACCCTACAAGTTAGAGGGTGCGCGAGAAAAAGCATGGAGTGACCGTTCAGGACAGTCATTAGATCTCATAGCCATCGAGAGGCCAATCAAACTCATGCTAATAAAGTTGTCCTTCGGGGAAGGACGCGATTTTTTTTTGAAGTAGCATCCCTACAGGCTAGGGGATACGTAGTTGTAAGCACTGGGTGACCATTCGAGACAGTCACTAAGTCGCATGGCCATCGAGAGGCCAATCAACGTATGCTAACGAGGATGTCCTTTGTGGGAAGGACACGTTTTTAGAGTTAGAATCCCCTATAGGCTAGGGAATGCATAGACATAGGCACGGAGTGACCGTTCAAGACAGTCACTAGATCGCATGGCCATCGAGAGGCCAATTGACGTGCGTAAACGAAAATGTCCTTCGTGGGAAGGACACGTAGTTGTAAGAATACGGAGATATGAAAATAAAATCCCTACAGGCTAGGGAGTGCATAAATGCAGGCGCGGTGTGACTATTCATGACAGTCATTAAGTCTCATGGCCATCACGAGGCCAATCAACGTGAATAAATGAAGGTGTCCTTCGTAGTAAGGACATGGTCTTAGAAATGGGGTCCCTGCAGGCCAGGGAACGCGTAGGAGTACCTGCAAAAATTAAAATGCAAGGCATCCGCAGTATATAAATTGTATATATAATAAGCACGTAAGCACATAAGCCCTAGGTTCATAGGTTCGACGTAACGGCTTAGGGTGTCTACCCTTCCCATTGGTATGTTCTAGAAGGTCTCATGGGGTCGTTCGTAGCCGCCGAGACTTTTTGTCTCTTTGGATTTTAGAACAACTCATTTTATCCATGAGGTTCGAGTTTTAGGGGTAGGTTCCCAGAGAGATCAGCCAAATACCAAGTTCAGCCCTCAACAAGGTCGAGCCTCGTATCAGACCTTTCCGGATATTCAACCCACTCTGAGTGGAATTATAATAAGACTCGTAGGCGATGTAATTCTCCTCTGGTCATTATTATAATTCCCACGCTTAGGTTTAACAACAATTTATATACACCCAAAATTTACAGTAAAACAAATAATCATTTAAATAAACATTTATTTAAATTACTATAAATAATTACTGTAAATAAAAACCGTAAATAAATAAATAAAATTGAATTTAAATATTTATAAGAACCTGATCCCCAAATCCTGTCATTTGTAGCTCCAGAAGCACAACAATAAATATTAACGTCGAAAATATTCATTTAAATTGTTGTGAATAATAATTGTAAACAGGAATTGTAAATAAATAAATAATTAATTAAAAAATTAAATATTTAAATAAAATAAAAAACCTAAATCCTAATCCAAACCCTATTTTTGGCAAATTTGCCAAACCCTGAAAAAGTTCGCCAAAAACCTAGAAAGGTTTGCCAAAACCTAAACCCTCTCAAGCCTTAGGAGCATAATAATTCACCTATAGTGTATCCCCAGCAGAGTCGCCAGCTGTAGCAACCTGCCCTAAAAATTAGACTTTTAGAGTCGCCACCTATTCTGAAGGGCGAATAGGAAACCCTACGCAGTTTAGAGATCGGGGTAAGTTATTATAATCAGGTCGAGGGAAGGTGTTAGGCACCCTCAACCCTTTCCTATTGGCTTTGAATCTAAGGTAAAGGGTTATGGCTAAAATATTAGGATTTAATGGCTAAAGAATTGAATAGGGGAAAAATTGAGATTTTAGGGAGGGGGACTCGCCTTGTTACCAAGTGCCTACGTATCTCCTTATGGAGAATCAGAGTCAACGTAGTTCGGGCACAGGGTTGTACGCCTTGGAATTTGATTTGAGATTGTTTGAAGGCTTTTTGAATTGCCTATCGTAGCTTTTGAAATGCAAATGTTCGCAAGGTATTTTGAATTACCTTATCGTAGTTTGAACATCGCAGTATTGAAGAGATGAAAATCTGTAGTTTTGTGGTTTAGTGTGTTTTGTATGTTTTGGGCGTACAACCCTGATTTGATGTGTCACTGTTAGATGCGGTGATCAATAGATTTGATCAGTATAGCTAACAGATTAATGGGCATTGCTGGTTACTCAGATCGATAGATTGATCATCGCGGGCAGCAAATTGAATGTGTTTTAATTTGTAATTTTTATTGCTTTATTCAGATATTTGATCAGTACGACATAGAGAGTCGACTAATTCGAAGGCGGGATGAAATAGGTATTCACTCGCCATTTATCCGTTAAAGGGAAAATTAGAATTGATGTTTTTTATTAGGATTTGATTAATTAAATTAATCGATTGTTAATCATTGCGACCGATAGGTTTAGTCGGAACGAATAACAAATTAAAATCCTAAAAAAAACTTTGGCCAAATGACCAGTAGCATTGGGCAAACCCTAATGCCCACACTTTTATATGGTTTTTGTGATTTAATATTAATTAAATTAATTAAATAAATTAAATCGAAAATAATCGAAATAATCGGGAAAAAAGTTATACTCCTAACCCTAATCCTATTTTACTAACATAACCCTAATTAAATAAATTAATACACCAAATATAATTAACTATTAATTGATCTAAACAATCTAAATAATTAAACAATATAATAAATAAAATATAGGAAAACCTGGCTTCAATCTTGTGTTATGCACCTGAGAGTGTCTACTGTGAGCCTGCACATTATGGATTCTTGGATGGAGCGCCAGCGAGATCCTGTGGTCATGCTGCGAGGACGTAGGGTGGTCTTTAGTAGACCTGCAGCGTAGGATCTGCATGCTGATTATAACAAAACAATTTGAGAAAATAGTGAAAAAAAAACATACATGGCCTGGGATTCGAACCCAGGTCTTTTAGCTTGCCAACGACGCTCCCCAGCCATTCGCGCTGCGATTTTTATGTGATATTGTAGCATAACAGTTAGTATATATACAAATAAACTGAGAATTCAAATAAAAACAAAACGCGCTCAGGCTGTTGCATCATCTTCTTCACGTTATCGTTTATTTCAGAAAAGAGACCAAGCCTTTTAGGCAACGGTTTTGGTGCGTAGCCGTAAGTCCTCCTCCTCAAATCCTGCAAATCAACACCAATCAACACAAAATGAAAGCCCAGGTTACTTAACCGTCACCTCCTAAGCACGATATTGCTTCTGATTTGTCCTGATTTCGCCTGAAACAAAAAACCCCCAATTTGGGACCTCCGCGACCTAACAATGGCGGACTCTTCTACCTGTACCAAACCTTGAATCAAATGCATCAAAAACGTTCCATACATCCATATAAACACGAATATAAAGCCAAATTATGTTTAAGACGCATAAATTATACAAATCGATTTTTTGAAAGAAAAGTAAAAACGTGAGCGATTTGAAGGTGAATTCGCGAGTTTCTTTCGTCTTTGACGATTGGGGTAGCTTCAAGAATGATCCCTGAATGCATTTGAATCACTGAAACGTCTCGAATTGCTCTGCCATTTAGAAAACGATTTCAATTTTTTCTTCCGGTTTCAAATCCTCCACGAGTTCTTCAAGACTCTGCACAGCGCTTCCTTTGGCCGAAAAAAGAACCCCCCCTGGCGCATGAATCCTCCCAGCATATATAGTGAAAACTCTAGGTCAACAAAATTGGGATCAAATCTTGTCACTTGATTGCAAATCAAATTTTTGCTTTCCAATCTTGTTTTTTCCTTATTTTACTCAAACCAATATTCTCCTTCCAATTCTCACGCTTCTTCAAAAAATTGACTTTTTTTCTTATTTATTTTTTTATTTTATAACTAGTAATTAGTAAAAGTAATTAGTAATAAGATTTAAATAGTAACTAATACTAATAGCTAACAATAATAATTCTAATATATACAATTACTAAAACCTAATTAAAATAATAAACCTTAAAAAATGAAAATTAATAATGCTAAATACTTAATAGTTAGTCATGATAAATCAAAACAAACGTTATTAAAACCCAAAAAATACCCCAAAATGATAAAAACCCTTGTAATAATTGGGCCCCGCGCTTGGGTCCCAAAATACCTGTTATTCACACCTCTATTCCAATTTATAGGAGAATGCTGCTTTGAATAGTCCCTTGAACCTTGAATTACTGAGGATGAAATGCGGAGGGCAAATTTTGGGGTATGACACTCATCAGCTTGAGCGACACCCGTAGTACCCGCTAACTCATAGAATCGAGTAAGATGCGTGTACGGGTCTTCATGGTCCAATCCGGCGAAAGGACTTGCACAAATCAATTGTATGATACCGGTCTTCAGTTCTGTCGGTCGCCCGTTGGCGGCAGTTCTCGCGAACTGAGGATTGAGTCTTGGACTATTAGCACATGGACCATTAGCAGCCATGTTGCCAACAGTAGGTTGTATAAAAACTTCCGGTTCTTCCTCCGTGAATAGTTCGTGAAAGAAGAATCCTTCTTGCGACTCGTCAATGGTTTCAAGTTGTTGTGACGATGTCGCGGTTGCGTTGTCTCTTGCTTTTGCTATGTTCGCTCTTTTTCGTGCTTTGCTATTTAACCTCCTAGCGGTCCTTTCGATCTCGGGATCAAAAAGAAGTTGATCGCTAGAAACTTTGCTGCGCATACACAATCTTCTGCAAAACTAGCAAACACGTGAAACAACCAAATAGAGAAAATAAAAATTAAAACTCAAAATAAGAACTATTGCAATGCATGCAATATTGACACCAATCCCCGGCAACGGCGCCAATTTGTTGAAAGTATTTTTGGGTAAATATTTTCGGTAATATATCGTATCCACAGGGATTGGTTAATATCACTGCCGTTCTATAGTTGTTTATTTTGAGTTAGAAAAATTGAGTTGGATTGTTTTATGATTCTAATAATATCAAAAGTAAACAATAAATTAAAAGCGAGTAATGAACTGTTGTTAACGATTAGAGAAATATGTTGAACCTTAGGGTTCATCAACCTATTCCTATACAATTATCAATTAATTCACAATTGAACAATCTTTTGAATCATTATCTTCACTTATCCTCAAATAAGATTCCATGTCTGCAAATCAAATTAGATAACTTTTACCGGTATGAGATTCGATCTCTCCAAATATCAATATCGATAATAGTAATTAAGAACGATAATTATGAAAACTCAATCCCAATTCCATCTCTGCAAATTGCAATTGAATCAATATAGTAACCTAGGGCAAAAGTTAAATCCTTTCTTTCGATCAAAGATTCAACGATAATTTAAGAATAAAAACAAGGTTTCTTATTGATAATGAATTCAAATAATTGTTCACAGGAATTAATTAATGGTATTGTATATTCATAGGTTAACTACTACCTTAGATTCAACAAGAGGGGTTTAGCTCTCCATAGACATGAAGAACACACAAAGATTAATGGAAGAATTCATCTTCATCAAAGGAATGTCTTCGCTTGATAGAGAATTGGTCTTCAATTGATGATTGTGGCTGCACCTTCAGATTGTTCTCCTAATTTCGCTCTCCACAAAGTTCTCTAACTCCTTGGAAACTAGGGCTTTAAAACAGAACTTTTGGGCTTTTAACGCCGAAGCCGCGGCGCGGCAACGGGCTGGCGCGGCGCGCCCCTCAAACAGAAGTATTTTCGCGGCGCGCCTAGGAACTCTCGCGGCGCGCCCTTTGTACTTTCCATCTTTTTCTTCAGCCTTTGAGACTTCCAGCTTTCTTTCCTCCTCATGTTCTTCTTAAGTTCTTATTCAGCTCAAAACCTGCAACAATAACACCCACAAGTGATTCGATTTGCTTTACGCACGAACTAAACTTATTCAGTTCAATTCTTCATAAAAACCTATGGATTCATCACATTTTTGCATTGGTTTAGAGAAGAAATCACTTATATTAACACATGAATTTACCATTAATTTACTCCTAACAGTGACAAAGTTCGATCTTGAACTAGAACAGGTGGATGTGAAGAATGTATTCTTGTATGGTGATCTAAACGAAACAATCCTGATGAGGCAACCTGAAAGGTATATCGAAAAGGGGAAGGGAGATTATGTGTTCATGCTAAAGAGTTCTTTATATGGACTGAAACAATCTCCTCGACAGTGGAATAGAAGATTCGACAAGTTCATGGTATGCATAAGTTTCGTTAGAAGTCGGTTCGACCATTGTGTTTACTTCTAATTTCGACCTGGTAATTTTGTTGCTTTATGCGGATGATATTCTCATAGAAAGAAACAATGTCGAAGATGTGATGAGGGTGAAGCTTGAACTCAATAAGGAGTTCGATATGAAGGATCTGGAGCTGCATCCAGGATTCTTGGGATTGATATTCGAAGAGATAGGAAGTAGACGAAATTATGCTTATCTCAAGAGGCATACCTAAGAAAGATTCTCAAAAAGTTTGGTATGTCGAATTCGAAGCTTGTTGTGACTCCGAAAAACCCTTAATTCAAGCTGAGTATTGATCAATGTCCCTATATTGATGTCGAAAGAGCTTATATGAATATAATTCCATATGAAAATATAGTAGGTTCTTTGATGTATGATATGGTTTGTACTAGACTCGACATAGCATATGCATTAAGTCTTGTAAGCAAGTACATGGCGAATCCTGGTAAGACTCACTAGCAAGAATTGAAGTGGATTCTAAGGTAAATAAATAGATCTCTAAACAGAGTCCTAATTATGTTGGAACTTTAGGTGAAGATAGTAAAGCAGTAATCGAAGTATATGTCGACTCTGATTATGTAGGGTGTATGGATTCCACAAAATCTATTTCTGGATATGTTTTCACTATGTTTGGAACAATTGTTAGTTGGAAAGCTACACTTCAGAAGTTTGTTGCTTTATCAACTACTGAAGCGGGATATATTGCCCTCATTGAAGCTGTGAAAGAAGCATTGTGGCTTGAATAGTTTCTGAAGGAGCTGAAACTTCAAGGTCGAGGTATCACTATTAAATGTGATAGCCAAAGTGCTATACACCTATCGAAGAATTCAGCCTATGATGAGCGAATCAAGTACATTGATGTGAGGCTGCATTTCGTCAGAGGAGTAATCGAGCGTGGAGAAGACCAAGTGCTGAAGGTTTCGACAGACCATAATGCTACTGATATGATTACCAAGACATTGTCGTGTTGCAAGTTTTTCCACTGTATGTAGTTGATAAAGCTGCATGAAGAAAGCTAGTTTGTTCTTTGATAGTAGAGTTTGTTCAAAGGTGGAGATTTGTGAGATATTGGATCGAACTCTAGTCGGTCGAAGGGTGGCTTTTGATTCGACAGAATTTATGCATGCCGTCGAAGTATGTTCACATGCTGGTGTCGAAGACCTACATATTGTAGTCGAAGAGTTTTCTAGTATGTGGAGGTCGATATGCTAGGGTTGTTAGTATTTTGAATTAGGCATGTTTGTTATGTTGCATTGTTTAAGTTAGCTTGTACCCTAGTTAGCTTGTAATGGGTATTTGTGGAAAAAAAACTCATTGGTTTAGTATGTTAGGTTTATTATAAATATCATATCAGTCTCTCATCATTGCATATTGCAAATTCTAATTTGGGATGAGAGGGTTATTTGTTGTTCTTGTAACACTTGTAATCTTGTTTCAAAGAGAAAATAAATAATAATCATTATAATCAATCATTGTCGTTCTTCTTACTTTCTATTGTTTTCCATACTATACTATGTTCTTTGCATCATTTTCAAAACATTTTTAATTAATTTTAATAGTTTAAGAAATAAATAATTAAAGAGTAACCATTCAAGTTAGGACAAATTTGATTGTTTATTCTCTTAATAAATCTTGACCAAATTATAATCCAATAGGGTTGGTTTTACTCTTAAAAAAATAAAATAAAATGAGACTAGAATACCGTTATAATAGCAACTGTAACCGCAAGAAAACAACAACGGTAATTTAAAAGAGAATTTCTTTGCCAACCTCCCAACTCTCTAGCCCACCCCTGGTGAAAAACCCAAACTACCCCTGACTTCGGAAGTTCATTTCCGAAATGCAAGAAAAAGGTGTTTTCGGAGATGCATCTCCGAAAACGCCTTTTTATTTGAAAAAATTGTCTTGTTTTGGAAGTTCATTTCCGAAAACAGCATTTCGGAAATGAACTTCCGAAATAATGCGCGTTTTGCAGATTAAGCAAAACAGCCCCCCTCCCCCTAATCATTTACCCTAATCATCATCAAACACTTCCAAAGGAGAAATCTCTGCAAAAAATCTGCAAAAGCAAGTGTGAAGTAGCCAAACTCTTCTTCCAAACTCAACCAAACTCATCATCAAACACTAATTGGTAAGTTTAGCATTGTTTTTTCAAGTTTTAGATCTATTTGATTAAACTATATTAGGGTGTTTAGAAACTGAAAAAATCACATTAAGATAGGTTAGTACTGATATTAGGATGTTTAGTAGGCATAAAAATGGTTTTGGTTTAGGTTTTTGGGGTCTGCCATTGGAGGTTGGATTGAAGCTCTGCGCAGGGGTGTTTCGGAAGTTCATTTCCGAAAACACCTCCATCCCAATTTTCGGAAATGAACTTCCGAACTGTATCAGAAGTGCATTTTTTTTGTTTTTTATTTTGTCTCGCATATTAATCGATTTCGATAGTTTACAGGAACATGTCAGGCAACCAACCAGCACGCATCAGATAGGGTAGGGAGACCCAGACTGCGTCGGCTAGACGCGAGCGGGCGGCGGCGCAGCTGGCGTCGACACAGGGACAGGGGCGGGGCCGGGGACGCCGTGTGCGAGTATCCGAGGACGTGGGAGAGGGTACATCTGGTTCAAGATCTAGGAGTCGGCTGGCTCGGGCATCTTCTTCCCGCCAGCGAGAGGAGGAGGAGGAGGAGGTGGCGGCAGTGACTTACCACGAGCCGGAGGGGGTACCGGATGTTGACCCTCCAGCCGGGGAGGAAGATGAGCAGGAGGACGGCTATCCGGGAGGGCCCTTTGACACTTCCGTGCTGATTCACTACCACGATCACGTCGCTCAGCGGATCTGGGAGGGAGAGGTATTTTTTTAATTTAACCGTTTATTTGTCACCATTTTTTATAATTTAACCGTTTATTTGTCGCTTATTTAATATATGTCGCTTATTTAATATATGTCGCTTATTTGTTTTTTTTTGTAACAGGAGAGAGAGCCGCTGAAAATGGTGAACCACGCCCGCAAGATTTTCAGTCTGTTTAAACCAGCAGCTGAGTGGTTTAATGACCATGTGCGAGGTTCAGGGCTCAGCGGGCTCTGCATGACGGGGTACACCATCATCAACACCGGCATGCAGGGGGCATTTGTGGAGCGCTGGCACAAGGAGACGTCCTCTTTCCACTTGCCGGTTGGGGAGATGACGATCACCTTGCATGACGTGCAGTGTCCTCTCCACCTGCCGATTAGGGGGCCGCTGTTGACCCACTCCAAGATCCAGATGGTGGAGGCCATTGAGTGGATGACGCTCTACTTGGGCATGGAGCAGGAGGTTGCTCACTTTGAGTGTGTCACGACATCTGGGCCTCATGTCCGATTCACCACACTGAGCACTTATTTTGAGCACCACCTGGACGCGACTGCCGAGGCTGAGGGTGTGGGTAACGAGCTGTTCATAGAGTATCACCGCGGCTGCGCTCTCCGGTGCTGGTACATGCATGTGGTAGGCGCTGCATGCTTTGTGGATAAGAGTGCCAGGTACGTCGACGTGACCTACCTCCGCTACTTCATGGACCTGGATACCGTTCACCAGTGGAACTGGGGGGCAGCTACTCTGGCATATCTCTACCAGAAGCTGAATGAGGCCTCCAACTGGAGGACGAGGCAGTTGGTCGGATCCTGCACACTGCTTACGGTACGTTTTATTTTAATATATTATCGTATTTATTTATTTACTTATGTTTCATATTTATTTTTAATACATTATCGTGTTTCTGTTTCAGAGCTGGATCATCTCCTACTTCTCCCGCATCCACGGCTTTCACATCGATCCTGCGTACGTGGACGCCATGCCCAGGGCCGCCAGATACGCTCTCCAGAGGGGGAACGATGCGGTGGGACCATACCGCCTGTACCTGGACCGCACGATGCACGACGACGTCACCTGGAGGCCGTTCGTCGACTACGCTCAGATTGTCCCCTTTGACGGCATTGCTCTATATTCAGGCTGGTTGGCATGCGGGTCCGGCATCATGGTCCGGTATCTCCCTGAGCGGTGCATGCGTCAGTTCGGATTCGTGCAGCGGATACCCAGGTCACCCTTTGAGGCTGCTCCAGACACAGTGACCCGAATGCAGCTCACTGCCATATGGGAGGACTGGCAGCATCATGTGGTACCGCAGGAGTACCGTCTCACTCGGGTCACACAGGACTGGCACAGTGAGGAGGGGTACGTCACATGGTTCTACCGGGTGTCCCATCCTCTGCTGAGACCCGACGTTCCCGGCGCTCCTAGGCCAGCACATGAGGAGATCCTGGAGAACCAGCAGGCCGAGGATGACCACGCCATTGATCTCCTGCCGATCTGCCAGCGGATAGAGATGCTTGGGCGGGACGCGTTGGATCGAGGTGTCGTTCAGCAGGGCGGTCCAGATGCAGTCGCCGTGATGGAGATGATCGTCACTGATGCGGGCCGTGCGGCGGGATAGAGGCGGCAGAGGAGGGCCCAGGGTGAGAGGGTTAGGCACACCCAGTAGTGGTCGGGTTTATTTATTTTTTGTTTTCGGATTGTATCTTTAGCACACTATTTTTATTTGTTTCGGTTTGTATATATTATTTTCATCGGATTAGTATTTTTTTTTGTTTATTTATCATATTAGTATTTTCAGTTTATCTATTGCTTATTTTATTTGGCGTTTACGTTTAATTAAAATGCGAGACTGTTTTAGATAAAACATAAAAAAAAAACACAGTTTCTGCATAATTCGGAAATGAACTTCCGAATTCACCCCCCATGAGGTGTTTTCGGAAGTTCATCTCCGAAGACACTCCCCATGAGGTGTTTTCGGAGATACACTTCCGAATTATGGAAATTTTTTTAAAAAAAAAAGCGCTTCGGAAGTTCATTTCCGAAGCAGGGTTATTTTGGGATTTTCGCTGGGGGTGACCCCCATAGGGAGGTGGCTAAAGAAATTTTCATTTAAAATCACTTATTTGAAGCACGATATTATTATATAACATTATTAGTTGTAACTTGTAAGAGTAAAGACCAATTCCACATACCACGTTTCATCATTCAATAATCATTCTTTCCCTTTTTCAAGACTTGCTTACTACTTCTTTTCACACATCTTTCTTCCTCTCAATGCATCACAAGCTTTACAAGATCATGGAAAAATTCTCAAGTATAAATGGAATTAAATAGTTATGGACCAACAAAGTTACTATAGTGGGACCAAACAATCCACAGGGTTGCTTCAATCTCTTAAATTTGGACATGGAAAAGAAAGATGGCACATGCAACGTTCAAATCCCAATTGACTGGTCCTCAATTAATGAGTCCATTCCGTAGGGGAAAATGAAGAAATAACCATGCAAATTTGCAAGTCCTAAATTGTGGCTCTTGTCCCTTTTCATTATGGCTTACCACATGATTCTAGGTTTTCATTTGTTCCTTGTCTTTTTCATGTTCGATTTGGTTGATCTTGCTTCATTTATTTCATATTTCATTTTTATTTGCAATTTTTTATTCATTAAATACTTATTTGCAATTTTTTACATTGTTGCATTGACTGTTTCAATGAGACTTAAATACAATGTTGCATTGATTGTAAAGTATAAAGATAATTAATAACAAATTTGTGAGATGGAAATTCGAACATGTGACGTCTCATATTTATGTTTAGAAAAGTAAAATTTTAATTATTAAATTATTTGACAAAAATATATAAAAATAATTGACAAATTTGAAAAAAAAAATAAACTTGTTTGATAGACAAAGATAATTCTATGAAAAAATATATAGTAATTTATAAAATCTAGGCTCGTTTGACTATTTTTTAGGTAGGTATTTTCTTGTACTTTTTAATATTTGGTATTCGGTCTTGTGATCAATTAATTTAAAAAGACTAATTCCACCATCCACTTGTAGTATTTTATTTAAAGTCAGAGAAATTTTTTATAGGAACTAACTCAACAAGGACCTTTTATCACATAGCGAATTCAAATCTGAGACTTTGAACGAAACACATTCTCAGAACTCAAGCCTTGATCACCAAAAGGTGTGTTATTGCATCATATCATTCTTTCGTATAAATAGTTGTTTCAGTTAGTGACTCTATAAAAATGAAATGCAAATAAAATATTGAATTGTGAAATTCCACGTGTCTATAACCGCTTTTGATGATACCCTCACAATCCTCATGAACTTTAGTATAGTTGAGAAAGATATGTTTCATTTCGTATTTGATTGTTTTTCGATTCGAGAAATCTTCATTTGACTATTATTAGAGTTTGACCTAACTCATCCTTACAAAACCGGTTAGTAAGGTGAGGAGTGTCCCTCTATATATATTCTTTCAATGCTCTATCTCCAACCAATGTGGGACTTTAGGATATTCCTAATACACCCCCTCACGCCCAACACTCTTTTGGGCTTGGTGCGTGGATATTAACGGTGGACGGCCCATGGTCCGATCGATTGGCTCTGATACCACGTTAAGAAGTATGGTTGGGTCTAACTCATCCGTACAAAACTGGCTTGTAAGGTGAGGAGTGTCCCTCTATATATATGTATTATTTCAATGCTCTATCTCCAACCAATGTGAGACTTTAGGATATTCCTAATAACTATAAGGAATTCCACTAAACCTAATTCAAGTATTTGTTGGATTTGTCTAACCCTTTCAGATAAATGAACATGAAGAATGATTACATGTGTTTCACATCTTTGGTATGAGATTCTTATAGCTAGAAATGATGACTCAATTGCTTCCTCTATTTGAGGGGAAAGAATGTCGAGTTTCGATCTGCTTCTTTTTTGTGGAAAAGTGTGTCTCTTTTTGGGTCTAAAAAGAATGACACATTTGATTTATTTGTTGATGATATTCTTAGGAAAGTGGGACCAGATTTCCATATTTCTTTTTGGGAGGATCATTGGCTAGGATCGATCACTCTTAATATATAACAAGTTCTCAAATATTTATCCCATCTCTACTCAACAGGAATGAATTGGTGGAAGAGATTGACCAGGTGAATATTGGGGATCTTGTTTAGGACCTCAAGTGGAGAAGAAGATTTCTCTCCTTGAGTTACCTATGGGCGATAACCTTCTCTTTGTGCTTCATAGTTCTAGTCTCTCAAGATAAGATAAATGGAAGTGTAAGCATACAAGAGATATTGTTTTCTCGGTTGCCTCTGCTTATCATTTTTCGTTATAACTTTTTATCTCTTCTATGTCCTCGAATTTGATTGATAATTCGAACCTCCTTCTAATCGAGGCCAGCTGGGCCCCTTCTAAGATAATTTTCTTTTCTTAGCAACTTCTGCAAGATAGACTTTCTTCAAGGGGAACCTATTTAAATTGGGTGATTGTTGATTTTAATGAGATCTTGTGTCCCTTCTGTAAGGGTTCTATTGATTCGATTTTCCATCTTTTTTTATCACATGTAAGTTAGCTTTATCAGTTTGGTATACGATCTTTCAAAGGTTAGGTTAACAGGACGTTATCTCTAATGATCATATTCCCTTGTTTGAATTTTTTTTCATTAGTAGGATTAAGTCTCTGAGTTATTTTTCTATTAAATATAATATGTTGTTGTATGGTTTATTTAAAGAGTTTGTAATGACGATATCTTTAATGAAGTTTTAACAATTGTGAAAAATCGTGAAGGAAAAAGGTATTAGATCGTGAAGGAAAAAAGTATTTTTGGCCTAGAAATGGTTTCTAGTTACAATACTTACTCCCTGTACTAATATGGATCATCTTTTATAATATTTCATTGGGTTTACACCTCTCTACATTAAACGAATCTATATCACTTGAATCTAATAAAAAATTAACAGGTCTCAAATTATTTTTAATCAATTTAGATAGTTTTTAGTGTTGAAATGTTTCTTTGCGACTTTGCGTATATCATATAAAATTACATGTGTGAAAACAACATCGTACAAACATTATCGTACAATAAAAGTAAGACATGTTCTTAGTCTAACTATACAATTAGATGGTGAAGGCTTGACTTTTGAATACTATTGGCTATACTTGCTTAAAACACTTATATGTAAAACCACATGGAGATTATGTGAATATTTTGAAGATATTAATATATTAATAACACCGTCGTGGTATGGACTCTCCACTATAACACTCAATCATGAGTTGTTCTATACAAAACTTTATTTAAATCTATCACTTGTTGACATATAGTATGTTCAAAGCTATATTTGAAAAGTGAATTTATTTAATTGATCATAATAAATAGTATATTGATAAATGTATACATTTAATTGTACTCCAAGAAAAGTACAGTACGTACCTTACAGTTCAAATTTGCCGTACGACATCATATGGGGAAGAGATGTAATGTTGTTTACCATTAAATCATATGATTAAAGAGAATCATGTAGTCGGTGATATAATATAATATACTAATATACTAAATAGTAGTATATAATATTGTATATGCTAACATGCATTTCGCTTTAATTTAATAACCGCTGACTTTCAGCTTATTTCAAAGTAATTTTTAATTTTGTTTTAAATTGTAAGATGGTTATGTTTGACTTCTTAATTTGTATTATATATTTGATTGGTGCATGTTTAACTTGTAGTTCAGTTAATGTATTATAAATACATACCCACTAAGCAAATTCAGTTTTTTTAAATGGCAATATAACATAATGAGATATATTGATGTGAGACTCTTATAGTCAAATAAATATATATTTTATCACTCCTCCGCAGTCAAAGCGGGAGATTGGCGGACGTTTAGATTAATCCGAAAATTATCAAAGAGAACTTTACGGAGGTCTTTGCTATCAGCAATTTGGTGCCGGGAAGGAACATGAAGAACGCGGGCTTGACCATGAGCAACATTCTCCCGAACAAAGTGAATGTCTATCTCAATGTATTTTGAGCGCTGATACTGGATAGGATTGTCGGATATGTAGATAACATTAACATTGTCACAGTACACATGAGTAGCCTATAAATAGAAAAATGAAGCTCCAAGAGAAGGTTGTAGAGCCAACATGATTCTGAAACCGCATTAGCAATATCCTGGTACACAGCCTCTGCATTGGAACGAGAAAGTGTGGGTTATCGCTTGGAAGACCATAAAATTAAGTTGTCACCAAGAAAAACACAATAACCTGAAGTAGATCGATGAGTATTGGGACATCCACCCCAATCAGCATATGTGTAGGAAACAAGCTTCTCGATGGGAGAAGGATAGAGATGCAAACCATATTGTAATGTGCTCTGAACATAACATACGATGCATTTCAGTGCAAGCATGTGCTCAGTGGAGGGAACATGCATGTGAAGACACACTAGGAGATGTCAGTACGGGTAAAATGAGATACAAAAATTCACTGAAAAGACTCTAATGTAATGGAGGATCATCATATAGATTGTCGGCAGTGGTACTCAACTTCAACGCTCCCAGATACTTCATAGCAAACTCGGAGGCAAGGAGTACCATGATAGACTTGCGTAGGTCATGAGAGGTGGTGATGAGAATGATGTCATCAATATAAAGTAAGATGTAAGACATGTCGGAGCCACGACGGTAGATGAAGAGTGAGTGATCAAAGGTACTATGCTGAAATCCAATGGTGGCGACAAAGTTAGCAAAGCGCTGGTACCAAGCATAAGGCACTTGCTTAAGACCATAGAGTGATTTTCGCAAGTGACACACATAATCTGGGTGATGAGGAAACGAAAACCCAATGGCTGAGGCATATAAACTGTCTCATGAAGATCACCATGTAAAAATGCATTATGAACATCTAGCTAATGTATGGGCCATGATTTGGACAAAGCAATGATGAGAATAATGCGAATAGTTACTGGTTTGACCACGGGACTGACTGTCTCATCATAATCCTCACCTACAATTTGTGACATTCCATCACCTATAAGACGAGCGTTACAAATCTCAAAACAACTGTTATATTTCTTAATATGGAAAAAATTCATATACAACGAATAATGTTAATATCACAAGGTCATGGAACCATATCCACGTATTATTTCTAATAAAATCATTAAATTTAGACTGCAATGTGGATTTCCAATTTGGGTCAGATATGGCTATTTTGGTACTTTTGGGAAGAGGTGAGATGGTCGGATCTTCAATGGTAATAGAAAAGTCAAAGAGTTTACTGGGTTTGTAGATACCCTACATGCTACGGGTGGCCATAGTCCTAATGGATGGTGTAGGATGGGCTAGTGGTGTAAGTGATGGGGAGGTATCAAATGTAGTCGTGGAAGGGAAGGAGGATGCATGAGAGGAATGATGTGGTCCAGTGAATGATATGGATAATGGTCAGCTATATTATGGTTATTGGTAAGAGGTTGAAAGGTGGGATTGGTCAATTGATTTTCAATAGATTGGTACAAGTCATCAGTGATGCAATCATATGTGGTGAGAGATGGGCAAGGCATGTGGGCAAAGGGAAACTATGTCTCATCAAATATGAAATGTCATAAAATGATTATCATTCTATGCGACAAAATAAAACATTTGTAACCTCTAAGATTAGTGGGATACACTAATAAGACACACAGGGTCGATCGTGGTTTTCGTTTATAATGGTAGTGGATGGAAACAATGGAAAATAAAGACGACCAAAGATGTGAAGGTGTGTGTAGGATGGATCACGATGATACATAATTTGGGTAGGGAAGTAATTGGATAAATTATTTTAGGGAAGGATATTAAGAATATAGGTGGTCATTTGAAGTGCGTGATTCCAAAACGAGGAAGGGACATATGAATGAGAGAAAAGAGTGCAAATCATGTTGTTAATAGTGTGTATTTTATATTCTGCTTTTCTATTTTTTGATGAAGTGTGAGGAAAATAGAAACAAAAACTAATACCATTATCAACACAATATTTATGAAATGGTGAATTATTATACTCACGTCCATTATCACATTGAAAACATTTAACAGTTTGAGCAAATTGTGTGCGAATTTGACTAAAAAGTAAGGTCAACTTTTTAAAAACTTGAGACTTGTTGCTTAGAGGAAATGCCCACAAAAAATTAGAATAATCATTCAATAATGAAACATAAAACCGATGACTAGAAGAGCTTCAAATCGGTCATGTCCATAAATACTTGTGTAAAATATCAAAAGGCATTAAAGTAACATTTTTGGACAAATTAAAAGACAACTTAACATGTTTGCAAAATACATAGGAATTACAAAACTTTCTTAGTATTCAAATGTTCTCTACTAATGATTTTTTTTATGAAGAGACTGCAACATATAACGACTAGGATGGTTGAGACGACTGTTCCAGAGATTGGAAGCGATACCAGTAGAGTGAGAGTGAGAGGTGACCAGATAGAGATCGCCAAAGCTATTACATCTCATGAGAGAAGTCTCCGTCTGAAAGTAAAATATCGAGAAACCAAATTGATCAAAGGAAACAAAAACATTACTGTTGACGCACGCTCGCGAAATGTGAACAGAGTCGCCACCAATATATTTATCCCAAAGAGGGAAAGGAATATCAGAAAACCTAGAATAAAGAAAGGATAAGAGAAGGTCTTGCGACCAGAGATAAGGGTAAGAAGTCGGTTACGCAAGGGGAAGGTATTAGCACCCCTCACGTCTGTGGTACTCCACAGTATCCACTTATGTTTGTTCTATTCTAAGGGTGTGTAAATCTAAAGCTTAATGCTAAGAGAATGCATGCAAATGAATGAAAAAGAAACACGGGGAAAATAAGGTTTATAAATAGTTGTGCTCGCTTAGGCCCCGCGACCTAATGCCTACGTATCCTTTTCAGGAATCAGAGCGCCGTAGTTCGGCTCTTTAGTTTTTGTTTGTTTTTGTGTTTTTTAGTGGACAGTTACATTCGCACTCCGCTGCTCGACCTCTGGAGTCTTAAGCTGGGAATGGAGCGGAAATAACGTGTCCGATTAGGAGGAAGAATGCCCTGAAGGCAAGAGAGAGAATGCCTCGGAGGCAAGAGAGAGAAGAGATGATTGGTTTGTGTCTTTTAGGTGTAATTCCATGATGGACGAAAACCTACTACAAGGCTTCGCATCACTTCCTTACTTTGTTTAGGTCTGAGCCTTTATTAGATATTTTGAAATATTTTTGGTTGGGTGTCTTTTAAGGGAAATTAATTTGTGACTTGAATCATGCCTTAAAAGAGTTTTTTTCGAATATTTAGAGAATGCGCATCGAGGCCTACGCCACAATCGTTTCACTAAATAACGGTTAAGAAATACACCGAGGCCTACGCCTCAATCATTTCTCTTCCGCTAAGTGGGAAAGAACATACATCGGGGCCTACGCCCCAATCATTTCTTTCACACTAAAAAAAAAGTATTAGCATGATTCGCGTCGTCCTTTATTAATGTTTTGAAGTCGAAAAGAAAAAGGAGAAGAAAACTAGTCTAAAATGAATAACTAGCTTAATATGAATGGGAACTTCTAATTCCTAATATTGTCATGGTCTCTACCTAAAGTTAGGAATAAAGGAGACATGAAAATTAAAGTCACAATTATAAGCAAAGATTTAAGAATGATACAATGGTACAAAGTTACACACAAGCATGAAGCAACAAGTCAAAATATAGTACAACATGAAGTAAAATACTATTATTTTTATGTTGAATTTTATGAGAGAAATCGAATTACAAGTCAAGTAAAAAGACTAAAAAACAAATAGCCTAAAAACTAATATTTTAATTGATTATTTTTATATGGTAAAAATTAGTATTGAAGTCTAAAAATGATAGTGAAGATTAGTGATTTTATTACTAAAAGAAATGGCAAAGATCTAATTAAAAACTAAAAGAATCAATTAAAAAAAAAGGAAATAGGGGGTGCAATCCTGAATTGCAGGGTGTGAAAAGCAGGGCGCTGGGCCCATTGGGTCTGACCCAATAGCATTTCTTGTTCACAGATTTTTGTTATAGATTTCTATGGCAGAAAACGGATAACGGGCCTATGGGGGTGCAGACAGGAATCCGGCCCAAGTTATTGTGTTTGATCCAATTGATTTATTATTCAATTATCCAAAATAAATAATAAAAATGAATAAAAAAAATAATGAAAAAAAACTAAAACGAATTGAATTGGGAATTAGGGTTGAGCTGTGTACCGGCGAACCTCTTTGTTTCTCTTCCTCTCTCTTTCACGACGAACTCGACGGCGGCGGCGGTCTTCTCGTTTAGCTCCGATTGAAGCGCCACGGTGAATCAACAGTGTATGCTCTCTCAGCCTCAATTCGAACCATAAGTTTTCGGTTGCATCTCGTCTTCGATTGCTAACCCTGAAGCGTCGATTCGTCAGATGAATTAAACGAGAAAGCCGGAGATAAAGATCCAGCCACCAAAATGAAATAAACGTGAATCCTTTCGGTAATATTCTTGAATTCCCTGTTCCGATAACTTCTTCTCATTCTTCTTCTTTTGGTTTTCTGAGTCTCGCATCGTATCGCACTGTTGTTGTTCGTAGTGAAGGCAATGATGATGCTGGATCGTTGATACCACTTGTGATGCAATGATGAAGATGATGGCTCACTGTGGTTGAAGATGGTGAAGACCGAGCTCTTCTAATGGTTGGAGGTTGCTTGGTTGGTCGTGAACAGAGAATGAAGATAAAGATGAAGTTGTTGGAGGAGATGAAGATGAGTGAGCGGTTGAAGATTGATGAATTGTGGTGATGAATAATGGTGTGCGTGGTGAAGATTTGTGAATGGTGAAGAAGGTGGTTCAGAGAGAGTGAGGAAGGAGCAGAGTGATGGAGAATGGGAGATTGAAGAGAGCTTGAAGGTGGTTCAGAGATGGAAACAGAGTGGAGATGAGCAAAAATGGTGGAGGAAACTTTGAATTGGGTGGAGTTCTGTTTAAATAGAGATTGATGATGAAGAGAATTCCCGGTTATGAGGTGAGTTCAACTCTTGATTTCAGTTAATTCCCTCTCCTCCTCTTTTGTGTCAAAATTCTGTTATCTGTTAGAGTTTTGTAACCGACTTTGGGAAGTTAGTTAGGGTTGTTAGTAAGTTACAAGGTTGTTAGAGGTGGTTAAATCAGTTAGAGAAATTAGGAAGAGGTTAGCAATTGGTTAGGACAGTTAGGTTGGTTAGAAATCTGTTACAGGTAGTTATAGGTTATCAACTCTGAGAACTTATTGGTTTTTTTTTGTTAGACTCTTTGCTGAACCCGGTTTTGATGTGTGGCAGGTTTTGGTTTGCTTGGCTGCTGTGTTGTAAATGAGCAGAACCAATTTTCTTCTTATGTATTGCTGTTTGTGGATTAATAGATCGATATGATGCTGTGGCTGAACTTTGGCTTGAATAATTTTGTGTGTGATCAACTGTACTGAACTGAATGCTTTCACCCTTTTTTTCTTTTCTTTATGCAGAATGAATGCATGTTTGTAGCAGGTTTGATGTTGTATATGACTGAGTGGCTATTTGTAAACAGGTTCTATGCAGGTTTGAAGCAAGAAGGTGTGACATCTAAAACAAAGAGATGACATGACATGGTGATGAGATTATGCAAGAAGAAGAAGTGGAAATGGCTTGAAGATGAAGAAATGAAGAGAAATGGTTTAGGATAGGAATATTGACTTGTGAAAGAAATGGTGATGTAACATAATTGTAATGGTTCTTTTTCTTTGTATTTGTTTGATGAAATAGAATGATGTAATAACTTAGACTTGATTTTTTTGTGTAAATGTGGATGGATTTTGAATGTGTGGGTTCTGTTAGTGTTTAGGTTAATTAGTACTACAGAGTGATGTGAAACTGAGATTGGTTGTGATATTTGAATGAAAATGTATATGGTTTGATGTAATGGATTCTTCTTTTTTTTTTGGTGTGTAATATGTATTTGAAGTACACATACTTTGATGTAATGGGATGATTGAAATATGATATGAACTTTTGTAATGGAATGTTGGATTTTGCTTTGAATGTGACAAATTCAAATAAAATGTGAATTTTATTCTTTTCTCTCCATCTTGTGCTTTGAAGTATCATAAGTGAAACTTTTGTATTCCTGAACAAAATTTATTCGCAATCAAGTCGGCTTTGACATCAAGATAAATTGTACCATGATAACCATAAGTTAAAATCATAACCCTCTTGATCCAAGCTCATAGACAGTCTCAGATGGATCAAGCTTGAATGAAGTAGGAAACTCACTCTCCTGGATCCTTGATCCCATACCAAGTCTTACTGATTAATGAAATATGATGCATTGGATGACCTAATGAATGTGTTAGAGATAATATTAGATGGGCAAATTTTGGGGTGCAACAGCTGCCCCTATTTAATCGTCTTAAACCTGATAGTGAGATTGACGCTAGTCTTTCGAGCATTCAAGGTGGAAGAAGATTAAATACCAAGTGAACCTGAAAATTTGCCTGATGAGATAGGATCCACTAGGGAAGAAATGGTGAACTCCACTGAGGAAGATTACGTCAACTCTGGATTGAAAAAGGATAACCGTCAACTCTGGGTTGAGTGGGAAAGAGATCAACTCTGGGTTGAATAAAAGATAACCGTCAACTCTGGGTTGAGTGGGAAAGAGATCAACTCTAGGTTGAATAAAAGATAACCGTCAACTCTGGGTTGAGTGGGAAAGACAAGCAATAACCGTCAACTCTGGGTTGAGTGGGAAAGGTAAGCAATGACCGTCAACTCTGGGTTGAGAAGAAATAAGAGACAACCTTCAACTCTGGGTTGAGAGGGAAAAGACATGAGGTAACCGTCAACTCTGGGTTGAGAGGGAAAGGCAAAGGATAACCGTCAACTCTGGGTTGAGTGGGAAAGACAAAAGATAACCGTCAACTCTAGGTTGAGTGGGAAAAGGAAAGAATCAACTCTGGGTTGAATAAAAGATGACCGTCAACTCTGGGTTGAGTGGGAAAGGATGATCAATTCTGGGTTGAAAGAAAGGGATAACCGTCAACTCTGGGTTGAGTGGGAAAGGAGAAAAGAAATATCCGTCAACTCTGGGTTGAGTGGGAAGAAATAATTAACTCGGGGTCGAATAAAAGGTAACCGTCAACTCTGTGTTGAGTGGGAAAAGACAAGAGATAAGAAATATCCGTCAACTCTGGGTTGAGAGGGAAAATACAAGAGACAAACGTCAACTCTGGGTTGAGTGGGAAAAGAGACGGATCAACTCGGGATCGAATAAAAGATAACCGTCAACTCTGGGTTGAGTGGGAAAGAAAACAAGATAACCGTCAACTCTGGGTTGAGTGGGAAAGAGAATCAGTTCTGGATTGAATAAAAAAATAACCGTCAACTCTGGGTTGAGTGGGAAAGAGAAAAGATAATCGTCAACTCTGGTTGAAAAAAGGGTAACCGTCAACTCTGGGTTGAGTGGGAAGAGATAATTAACTCGGGGTTAAAAGATGAAAGGAAAGTCAACTCTGGGTTGAACACAAAAACATCAACTCTGAGTTGAAGAAAGGTGAACATGATTGACTTTGGTAGATGACACCACAATGGTAACTCTGAGTGATCCAGTGGAATATCAATTGAATGCTTTGTAGGGACCTCATCTGATGAGTAACTTGGCTTATGCTTCATAGGCAATGTTTGATTTTTTTGTGCACTTCTGGAGATGCAATGCAATGAATTCTGTATGCAGTGTACTGATTGATGGTCAGGGTTTCTGCTTTGTATGGAATAGATTAGATGGAGTTCTGAAACTCTGTTTGCGATTCAAGGTGAGGTGGATGCCCCTGATTTGTTGATGATTGGATCATGCGGGAGGAATGATAATGACAATGCAATGATATGTATAATGTATGTATGATTATGAATGGAATGATTGTTTCCAAGATATAAGGAGTGGATGGAGAGTGCCTTTGTAGAAATGTCATAGCTTGAAGGATAGCCCTTGTGAAGGTGAGGTGTTTAGCTTGACTCCTCGACACTTGTCTTGATATCTGACACTTGATTGAAGATGAAGAGATGAATTGTTACTAGCTTTCCCCAGCGTGTATGACCTCTTGAGATAGAACTTTGATAATGCTTGAAACATGGAGATTTTGCAATGGTCTGCCCCAGTATAGATCATGGAATGGATGCCCCAGATTGAAGGGAACTCTTCCACCTAATGGATGTTTCAGATATTTGCTTAGTGGATGATCAACCTTTGCCCTTGTAAGATTACTCGATGGAATTTCAATGTTGAACTTTCCTTGGTATCAAGTACTTACTTTCTGATTAGAGACAATTATGTTTTGAAAAAGATAGTGAGAATACAATGTACATGTTAATCTCAAAAGAAAAGTTTTATTTGCCAAAATGTTGTACTGATACTAACATAAATGACAAGCAACATTAGGAGTCAGTTTTGACATGATTTTACAGTTTGTATGCTTTCGGAACACACCCTGCTTCAATTAGGACTTTTGAGGGTTGTAACGTGGTCGGGTTCACGGTTTGAGAAACAAAGGATAAAGGCTCAAGTTCTACTTAACCCACCCCTTCTTCGTGATGTTCTCCAGTCCTACGTTCAACTAGTTTGACACGAGTGTTCACCTTTCAGGAAGGATTGTGATGGATGAGGATCCTTTATGGCTTTGATGGAGGTGGCAGTCGCCATTTGGTGTTTTTGTTTACGGTCACAACAACTTGTCCCTTGGAGGATTTTTCTTTTGCTTTTGCCTTTTGCTATCCCTAAATTTTTCCTGGACAAAAAGTTTCTCTTGATTTTGGTTTCCGTTGTCCAGCGGGATATGCCCTAATTTTTGCCTAAGTCATTTGCTTAAAAGCTTTTCTTTTTTTCTTTTGACTTAGCGGGCTATTGTTTTTTTTTTATCATGATTCATAACTTTCTTTTCATTCTTTTTGTCTCGTTTCGGGAACAAGTTGTATGGCTTTTGTGATTGATTTGAAGAAAAGGTTGTGACTGCCTTCTTCTCAGTGAATGAGAGACATCCATTGTGGATTGTGCTCTTCTTCTTTTGTTGTGAGAGACGGAATATGATTGATCCTCTGATGGAATACCTGAAAGTTGAGAGCTTGGTCGCACTAACTGAAGACTACCCTGCCCCTGGTTAATATTGAGGGTTTTGTATTTTTGAAAAGAAACTACTACTCCTTAGGCTCAAAGGGGTTGACGAAGGTTTCACTCCCTTATAACTCCGGTGTTTATGAATCGAAACAATGCCTGTACATCGTCAGCAGGATCTTTGTTCCAAAAGCATACAGTTAGTAGTTCATGTGTTTTTTATTTTCATCATTCTCCTTTTTTAGTTGCTTAAGACAAATGAGTTTAATATGAACGAACATAATGACAAAGATGAAATGATTTGAGAAAAACATGTATATTGCATTATTTTTATTTATTCAAACAGAATGAGTTTCTTACAATGAGAAGTACTTGATAACAACAAAAGTAATATAGTTGAAAATGCTTCAGAAGTCTAAACAATGGCAAGATTGGCCTTATTCTGATGCAAATGAAATGTTCTCTGACAAACACAAAGTCTTCAGGGTTCTTTGGTGGAAGGTACCCTCATGAGGAGGCATGGGGTCCTTAGATAGTAGCTTGATTTTGTTTGTAATTCCCCATGATTCTTTGTCTGTTGTCTCATGTCAAATATCATTGTCGAGGAATCGTCTTGTCTGATCTGATGGAGTGGAAGAAGGGTAGGAGTCTTGGTAACCATGGATGCACATGCATGAATGCAAAAATGTTAATGAAAATGCAAATGTAGCATAAATCAGGATCAAGGATCAAGGCCTCTTGGATAACAACTTCTCATGGTCAATAAGATATGGTCGAATCCTCCAGATTCAGAGGTTCAACATTGCTTTGATAAATAGCTTGTGCATAAGTCAAGGATGGTCGAACCCTCCAAATTCAGAGGTTCGACGTTGATTCGGATAGATAACTGATGTAGAACTTCTGTATAAGTCAAAGATGGTCGAACCCTCCAGATTCAGAGGTTCGACGTTGATTCTAATAGATAACTGATGTAGAGCTTCTGTATAAGTCAAATGTTCCAGGATCAAAGGTTCGACGTCCTTTTGAATACCAGGAGAACTAATAGTCACCAACAGAACCTGTACCTGCACTTGTATAAAATATGATTCCCTCCCCACTCACGGGTGTAGTCTAGGTCAGGGTAGGTCAATATGGCAACCAGCGTTATCAGTTCTCCTGAGATACCACCATTGTTGCATCTACATGCCAAAGATGATACCCCATTTGAACCTCGACTGGGCGTGGGTCTCATGATCGCACTAGACAAGACCTGACATCTCATCGGCGTCATGACTATCCACTCTATCCTAGGTATCCTATGTGTCAACTCTAGCCTGGGTATTGGGCCTTTTACCTTAAATCAGAAACATCCCATCCCAATAGACAGCAGAACAGTAATCCATAGTATAGGAAAATAAAATGCGAAGCATAAAGAAATAAAGCAATAAAGCAATAAATCAATAAAGCAATAAATAAACACCCAAAGAAAAGAAAACAAACAAAAGCTAGGATCGACTAAGCTAGATCCCCAGCAGAGTCGCCAGCTGACGCACGCTCGCGAAATGTGAACAGAGTCGCCACCAATATATTTATCCCAAAGAGGGAAAGGAATATCAGAAAACCTAGAATAAAGAAAGGATAAGAGAAGATCTTGCGACCAGAGATAAGGGTAAGAAGTCGGTTACGCAAGGGGAAGGTATTAGCACCCCTCACGTCTGTGGTACTCCACAGTATCCACTTATGTTTGTTCTATTCTAAGGGTGTGTAAATCTAAAGCTTAATGCTAAGAGAATGCATGCAAATGAATGAAAAAGAAACACGGGGAAAATAAGGTTTATAAATAGTTGTGCTCGCTTAGGCCCCGCGACCTAATGCCTACGTATCCTTTTCAGGAATCAGAGCGCCGTAGTTCGGCTCTTTAGTTTTTGTTTGTTTTTGTGTTTTTTAGTGGACAGTTACATTCTCACTCCGCTGCTCGACCTCTGGAGTCTTAAGCTGGGAATGGAGCGGAAATAACGTGTCCTATTAGGAGGAAGAATGCCCTGAAGGCCAGAGAGAGAATGCCTCGGAGGCAAGAGAGAGAAGAGATGATTGGTTTGTGTCTTTTAGGTGTAATTCCATGATGGACGAAAACCTACTACAAGGCTTCGCATCACTTCCTTACTTTGTTTAGGTCTGAGCCTTTATTAGATATTTTGAAATATTTTTGGTTGGGTGTCTTTTAAGGGAAATTAATTTGTGACTTGAATCATGCCTTAAAAGAGTTTTTTTCGAATATTTAGAGAATGCGCATCGAGGCCTACGCCACAATCGTTTCTCTAAATAACGGTTAAGAAATACACCGAGGCCTACGCCTCAATCATTTCTCTTCCGCTAAGTGGGAAAGAACATACATCGGGGCCTACGCCCCAATCATTTCTTTCACACTAAAAAAAAAGTATTAGCATGATTCGCGTCGTCCTTTATTAATGTTTTGAAGTCGAAAAGAAAAAGGAGAAGAAAACTAGTCTAAAATGAATAACTAGCTTAATATGAATGGGAACTTCTAATTCCTAATATTGTCATGGTCTCTACCTAAAGTTAGGAATAAAGGAGACATGAAAATTAAAGTCACAATTATAAGCAAAGATTTAAGAATGATACAATGGTACAAAGTTACACACAAGCATGAAGCAACAAGTCAAAATATAGTACAACATGAAGTAAAATACTATTATTTTTATGTTGAATTTTATGAGAGAAATCGAATTACAAGTCAAGTAAAAAGACTAAAAAACAAATAGCCTAAAAACTAATATTTTAATTGATTATTTTTATATGGTAAAAATTAGTATTGAAGTCTAAAAATGATAGTGAAGATTAGTGATTTTATTACTAAAAGAAATGGCAAAGATCTAATTAAAAACTAAAAGAATCAATTAAAAAAAAAGGAAATAGGGGGTGCAATCCTGAATTGCAGGGTGTGAAAAGCAGGGCGCTGGGCCCATTGGGTCTGACCCAATAGCAGTTCTTGTTCACAGATTTTTGTTATAGATTTCTATGGCAGAAAACGGATAACGGGCCTATGGGAGTGCAGACAGGAATCCGGCCCAAGTTATTGTGTTTGATCCAATTGATTTATTATTCAATTATCCAAAATAAATAATAAAAATGAATAAAAAAAATAATGAAAAACAACTAAAACGAATTGAATTGGGAATTAGGGTTGAGCTGTGTACCGGCGAACCTCTTTGTTTCTCTTCCTCTCTCTTTCACGACGAACTCGACGGCGGCGGCGGTCTTCTCGTTTAGCTCCGATTGAAGCGCCATGGTGAATCAACAGTGTATGCTCTCTCAGCCTCAATTCGAACCATAAGTTTTCGGTTGCATCTCGTCTTCGATTGCTAACCCTGAAGCGTCGATTCGTCAGATGAATTAAACGAGAAAGCCGGAGATAAAGATCCAGCCACCAAAATGAAATAAACGTGAATCCTTCCGGTAATATTCTTGAATTCCCTGTTCCGATAACTTCTTCTCCTTCTTCTTCTTTTGGTTTTCTGAGTCTCGCATCGTATCGCACTGTTGTTGTTCATAGTGAAGGCAATGATGATGCTGGATCGTTGATACCACTTGTGATGCAATGATGAAGATGATGGCTCACTGTGGTTGAAGATGGTGAAGACCGAGCTCTTCTAATGGTTGGAGGTTGCTTGGTTGGTCGTGAACAGAGAATGAAGATAAAGATGAAGTTGTTGGAGGAGATGAAGATGAGTGAGCGGTTGAAGATTGATGAATTGTGGTGATGAATAATGGTGTGCGTGGTGAAGATTTGTGAATGGTGAAGAAGGTGGTTCAGAGAGAGTGAGGAAGGAGCAGAGTGATGGAGAATGGGAGATTGAAGAGAGCTTGAAGGTGGTTCAGAGATGGAAACAGAGTGGAGATGAGCAAAAATGGTGGAGGAAACTTTGAATTGGGTGGAGTTCTGTTTAAATAGAGATTGATGATGAAGAGAATTCCCGGTTATGAGGTGAGTTCAACTCTTGATTTCAGTTAATTCCCTCTCCTCCTCTTTTGTGTCAAAATTCTGTTATCTGTTAGAGTTTTGTAACCGACTTTGGGAAGTTAGTTAGGGTTTTTAGTAAGTTACAAGGTTGTTAGAGGTGGTTAAATCAGTTAGAGAAATTAGGAAGAGGTTAGCAATTGGTTAGGACAGTTAGGTTGGTTAGAAATCTGTTACAGGTAGTTATAGGTTATCAACTCTGAGAACTTATTGGTTTTTTTTTTTTTAGACTCTTTGCTGAACCCGGTTTTGATGTGTGGCAGGTTTTGGTTTTCTTGGCTGCTGTGTTGTAAATGAGCAGGGGCCAATTTTCTTCTTATGTATTGCTGTTTGTGGATTAATAGATCGATATGATGCTGTGGCTGAACTTTGGCTTGAATAATTTTGTGTGTGATCAACTGTACTGAACTGAATGCTTTCACCCTTTTTTTCTTTTCTTTATGCAGAATGAATGCATGTTTGTAGCAGGTTTGATGTTGTATATGACTGAGTGGCTATTTGTAAACAGGTTCTATGCAGGTTTGAAGCAAGAAGGTGTGACATCTAAAACAAAGAGATGACATGACATGGTGATGAGATTATGCAAGAAGAAGAAGTGGAAATGGCTTGAAGATGAAGAAATGAAGAGAAATGGTTTAGGATAGGAATATTGACTTGTGAAAGAAATGGTGATGTAACATAATTGTAATGGTTCTTTTTCTTTGTATTTGTTTGATGAAATAGAATGATGTAATAACTTAGACTTGATTTTTTTGTGTAAATGTGGATGGATTTTGAATGTGTGGGTTCTGTTAGTGTTTAGGTTAATTAGTACTACAGAGTGATGTGAAACTGAGATTGGTTGTGATATTTGAATGAAAATGTATATGGTTTGATGTAATGGATTCTTCTTTTTTTTTTGGTGTGTAATATGTATTTGAAGTACACATACTTTGATGTAATGGGATGATTGAAATATGATATGAACTTTTGTAATGGAATGTTGGATTTTGCTTTGAATGTGACAAATTCAAATAAAATGTGAATTTTATTCTTTTCTCTCCATCTTGTGCTTTGAAGTATCATAAGTGAAACTTTTGTATTCCTGAACAAAATTTATTCGCAATCAAGTCGGCTTTGACATCAAGATAAATTGTACCATGATAACCATAAGTTAAAATCATAACCCTCTTGATCCAAGCTCATAGACAGTCTCAGATGGATCAAGCTTGAATGAAGTAGGAAACTCACTCTCCTGGATCCTTGATCCCATACCAAGTCTTACTGATTAATGAAATATGATGCATTGGATGACCTAATGAATGTGTTAGAGATAATATTAGATGGGCAAATTTTGGGGTGCAACAACTGTCAGTAGTGAGTTGTCACACATGTATCAAATTTTTAATAATTTGTGGTGTGTGTAAAACATGGTTAAGGTTTAAGGGTTTTTATCTGTGAGATGTAGGTAAAGTTGTGTGACCAGACCCTTGAATTGGAATACCTTGTCCACTTCCAATAATTAGTTTGGGATTTAAATGACTCAAATTAGAATAAGATGTGATACTACCTTGTGACGTTGTTGTATGGGACGAAGCTCTAGTGTCCATGTACCACGTGCTATTTGGAGGATTGAGGGACATGGTGTGCATAGCAACTGCAATGTTAGTGGAAGATGGGGAAGATGTGGTAGTGTGAGCCTGGGGGAGCTAACCTAGGATGCATGATTGCTTCGAAGGTCCGGTAGGATGAGTCCGTTGAAATGTAGGATGAAGCCAAGGAGATATACCACAAAGAGGTGAGTTCCATCCCCAAGGAGACCAAGGTGGATACTACTGCCATGGCTGAGAGGAACTTCTTGCAATTTTTTTCCTTCACTTTTGATCTCGAAAATGTTTGACCCCTTGAAATTTTGAAATTTTTCTATTTAAAAAATTCGGTGCATGTCAGCAATCGTGTTGCGATTGTTTTTTATTATGTCACGATCAGCAAAATCCTGCCAAGATCGCGTCAAAATTGGTTTGCATCATGGCACAATTTTTCCAAAAGCTTCATGGCTTATTTAGCTTTCCAAAATTCTTCTTTTCTTCTACTTTTGACAACTTTAGTATTTTCTTCACTCATTGCTAATTTTTCCTCCAAAACCAAATATTTCTTCACAATGACTACTAAAAACATCTGAAACTACTAATAAAATTACATGGTGATAGATTGTCATTAGTACCCATCACAAACTCATTCTTGAACTCGCTTCGTTGATAATTTAAAATATTTTTGATGATTCATATTATTAATTATTTGATTAATACATAGATTAAATATATTTTTGGTCCCCATAAAATTATCAAATTTTGTTTTTGGTCCCTATTAAAATTAAAAATGACATATTTTCGTCCCTACACAATTATTATGCATGTAGTTTTAATCCCTACTATTTAACCGATGTGTATTTTTGAATGATTATTTTACAGACATGTTTAGAACGTTATAAAAAGTTTCTCGAAAAAAAAAGGAACTCAAAATCTGATTTCTAAGTCGAGATTTGCATTCCTTTTATCATTATCTTTTAAAATTTAACAAATTCATATTTAATTCTTCTCATTTTAAAAAATTCTATAATTTGGTAAAGAAACATTTTGTAGTATTCTAAGCACGTATGAAAAAAATTGTTCAAAAATTTAAAAGTTTAAGTGTAATTAAATAGTTTTCAAAATTTTAGAAAATAGTAGGGACTAAAACTGCATGCATAAAAATTTTGTAGGGATTAAAATATGTCATTTTTTTTATAAGGACTAAAACTAAAATTTGAGATATTTATAGGGATCAAAAACATATTTAACCCATAATACATTAATATTTTAGTTTTTACTTTATTATTTGAAATTTTTTTAAACATATGTTTGCAAATTTCAGGATTATTTTCATTTAATGATTCTATTGTATTTTAATATTTGTTAGAGTTTGAAGTAGATTATGAGTTTGAAGAAATGAACTATTTAAACCTTAAAAAAATAATTGATTCTAATGCGAGGATGGGGAAGCGTGGGATACCAAGACGTGTTTGGGATATGTTTTGAGTTCAATTATTAATCCGTTTTTAGGTTTGGGCAGGAAATTAATATTTAACTAGGATTCGGGTTTGGATACAAATGGGTAAAACTTGTCTCTGCCATGCCCAATTGTCATGTGTAACTACGAGGATGGTGAATTAATGTTTTTGGATTATTCTCGTATATGCACAATGTTCTTAGTTTTTTTTTATGAAATGTAAGCAACGGGCTTTTTGGTTCAAAGGATAATAATAGTGCAAAAAATTAAAGTTCTTAAAAATAAGGGTTAAATAAGTTTTTGATCCCTATAAATATCTCAATTTTAGTTTTTAGTCCCTATAAAAAAAGTCGACTTTTAGTCCCTATAAAATTACTTTTGCACTCACTTTTAGTCCCTGTAGAGGGACTAAAAGTGAGTGCAAAAGTAATTTTATAGGGACTAAAACTCGACTTTTTTACAGGAACTAAAAGTAATTTTTGGTAATTTTTTAAGGACTAGAAACATATTTAACCCTAAAAATAAATAACACAATAATTTATACTATTTTCCCTTGTAAACTAAGGGTACATCTAGACCCTTTACATTTTGAAAGATTTTCAAATATGTTCAGATCCTTGTACAAGTCTCACAGAAAGACTTCTTTACAACCTTCTAAAGCATACACATATATCAAGCTTATGGTGGACTTTGAATCAACCGAATTGAAAAAATATTTTTCACAAAACACCAAATACTATAATGAAGTTTGAGTCAACCCAATTCAAAGGACCTTTTACACAAACAACTTATCACCACGAAATTGATGATTAAGTTACAATACAGTTTTAGTAATTTGAATAAATTTATTTTGACTTGTATTCCAAGTAAATGATTCTTCTCTGTCTTTATCACAGTTCAAACTTATATACTTAAGTGCTCAAAAAGTTTTAATGAAACACTTTAAATGATATGAAAGTTATGCACAAAGTTTAATTATTAAAGTTATATGAACATTTGAAAAATAATTTGAATTATTTAAAATTATTTGTATGAAAGAGATCTGTTTGAATTGTGATGTATAAATCCTTAAATACATGTTATGAAACCCCTAAGAATAGATGTACAAAAATAAAGGGGTTCCATGAAGATTTCTCATCTCAAAAGGTGTCATTGCTTGATGAAAAAGTGTAGATTTTCATGTAGTAATCTATTACCAAAGTTCAAACAACTATAAGATTGAATTTTTAATGTTGTTTTTTAAAATAAGAAAATTATGACGGTTCAAAAAAATGTTTTTGATGGTTTCAGTTGTCATAATTTATGAAAATAAATGTAATTGATTACGACTTACTAATAATCGATTACCTCAGAGTTTCCTTTGAAAAATACCACTTTTGATGTCTTTTCTTCAATTGTTTTTAGGGTTAAATATATTAAGCCCCCTGCCATTATAGCGAGTTTTACTTTGGGCCCCATGAAGTTTTTTTACTAAAAGCCCCTTATAAAACATAAATCCTGGATTTACCACACCCTTTTATCATATTTGCTGACTGGACTTTAACTTAATTGAATATGTGAAAAAAGGAGACTTGATGACTGTATATGATAATGACAAGTGAGAGAGTCTTTGATTCGACAAGAAGATACGATCATATTTAGTTTGATTGAGAGCAAGGTTTCTTAATCTTCAACAATTTCCTAAATGCCTTCAACAATTTCTTAATCTTCTCTTTTGTCTTCAACACAGGTTCTAGAACAATTTCTTAATCTTCAACAATTTCCTAAATGCCTTCAACACAGGTTCTAGAACAATTTCCTAAATGCCTTCAACAATTTCTTAATATTCTATTTTGTCTTTTTTTTATTTCACGAGCAGTTCTAGAACGATCAGCAGCTCTCTCAGAGGAAAACAATTTCCTAAATGCCTTCAACACAGGTTCATCCTCAAAATTGGGAAACAACAAATGATCAGCAGCAACTCCATCCAACAAGTCCTCAGCAGCAACTCAATGATTTCAACATACTCGGTAGGCTTGCAATTTTACAGTATGGAATCATCTCATAAGAAGCCATAGCACTTGTGATTAGAAAGGAAGTTGCAAAGTTCTTGCAATAGAAGTTTGTGTTTGTTTTGACAAAATGATAAGGGGACACACGAAGACAAAGAAGAACAATGGGAGCTGCAAAAAAATTTCAGAAATGAAGAAAACTAGGGGACACACGAACCCTAGAATCATATATTGAAGAAATTGTCCTAGTCAGCAAGCAATTTCCATCGTGGCCAATACTTCAAAGCCCAGTCAGCAAATGTGGTAAGAGGATTAGGTAAATCCAGGATTTATATTTTATAAGGGGCCTTTAATAAAAAAAAACTTCAAGGGGCCTAAATCAAAACAAGCTATATTGGCAGGGGGCTTAATATATTTAACCCTTGTTTTTATGCATTTTTTATAAGAACTTTTAAGATGAAGTTTGAATGATTTTTTTATGAATTTTTAAGTGATATATGAGATGAATTATGATATTTGAAATATTAAGACTTGTTACTCAAACTTTGAAGATCTTTGCCAATCGTCATTCATCAATCATTGTCTTCATATTTATCTTCTTTTGATGTCATTGTTGATTTTATATTTTTCTTCTTTTGATGTTGTATATGTCTTCATCAAAACTCTAGCCACGATCAAGGAGAATATCTTCTTCACGTGATGTCACCTCAAACCAATTATTCTCAGTTAACCATACTAATGAATATCAAGGTAAATAAAGGAAAGAGAATTCACTAATTCAAAGTGCTGGAATGACCATATATTTTACTAATAAATTACTCCCTCTGGTGATATCCATAGCGCTCAGATATGCAGGGGGGCACCTAGTGTGTCCCACTTGCTTTTTGCTGACGACTGTTTTTTGTTTTGCAGGGCAAATATTGTGGAAGCATCTAATCTTATGGAGATCCTTAACAGTTATACCGAGGCAACTGGGCAGGAGATCAACCTAGAAAAATTCGAAGTGTTTTTCAGTCGCAATCTTAGCCCACCTGATGGGGGTTAGGAGGGTTTTGGGAAATGGGAAGTATTTGGGGTTACCATCCATGATTGGCAGGAGTAAGAAGGCAGTGTTCTCTTTTATTAAGGATAGGATCTGGAAAAGAATCAATTCGTGGAGTGGTAGATCTTTATCTAAAGCTGGTAAAGAGGTCATGATTAAGTCTGTCCTTCAGTCGATACCGGCTTACATTATGAGTGTTTATTTGATTCCGGATGGAGTGGTGAATGATATTGAAAAAATGCTGAATTCTTTTTGGTGGGGAGGTGGTGGTAATAACAAAGGCATAAGGTGGTTAGCTTGGGACCGTATGACTACTACGAAAAGTGAAGGAGGTTTGGGGTTTAGAGATTTTAAATCCTTTAATAAGGCTATGGTAGCGAAACAAGGATGGAGCATTTTGTCGAAACCAAATTCTCTTGTAGCAAGAATTTTTAATAATCCAAGTTTTGTGTGGCGTAGTTTGTGGAAGGCAAAGGCCGTTATTAAGCAGGGTTGTAGGTGGTCTATTGGTGATGGTAGTAATATTAAGGTTATGTATGATCCGTGGCTCCGAGAGAGAGGAAGATGTTATCTCCATGGTCCACAATTGCGAAGTACTTGTGAATTATCAGTTAAAGATCTCTTGTTACCCAATCAGAAGAAATGGAATGTGGATTTGATTAGCCATATTTTTGATTCCGAAGGAGCGACAAGTATACTTCGAGTACCCCTTATAGAGGATGTGAAGGAGGATAGGCTGATTTGGAACGAGGAGCAAAATGGGGAATATAGTGTGAAATCGGGGTATAAAATTTGGAATGGTCTTCATAGTAACACTCAGTTTCATAATACTGAAGGGAGATGGAAGAGTATTTGGAGTATCTCTGCACCACCAAGAGCTAAACATTTGCTTTGGCGGATTTGCAAAGAATGTCTACCGACGCGTACAAAGCTCCAACAACGTCATGTTCTATGTCCGTCTGTTTGCCCTTGGTGTGAGGGTGAGGATGAAGATGACTGGCATATTTTTTTCGGATGCGTCTCAATTACTCAGAGCTGGCGGGCAGCAGGTTTGTCATCTATTATAGATCCTCGGTTGCCTAATTTCATTGATGCTAAGTTCCTTATCTTTGATGTTTGTAGTCGGGAGGATCGAAGGGATGCGGGCCGGTTTGCTGTGTTGCTTGAGACCCTTTGGCGGAGTAGGAATAATAAGGTTTGGCAAAATATCAGGGATGATGCGTTGAGGATTGGTATCCAAGCTTATCATAATTGGTATGATTGATTCTTAGCTAGAGATGAGCATAATTTAGCGGCAGGTAATAATTTACCTATAAGTTGGATTCCGCCTTCAGTTAACCACTTGAAATGTAATGTTGATGCAGGTTTCAATAATGTGTGTGGTACAACAAATAGAGGGTGGTGCTTTAGAGACCACTTTGGAAGGTTTATATCGGCAGGGGTGTCCTGGGATGTGGGTCTTCTCTCCGTTGTTGAAGCTGAAGCAACCGCTTTAAAGGAAGCAATCGAAAATGCTATTTTTCTTCAGTTATCCCACGTCATTTTTGAAACTGATTGTCAGAATGTCACTAAGGCTATTTATACTTCTCATGTTGGTTCCTCATAGTTTAGCGTTATTATTAAATATATTCAGCATTTGTTAGTTTTATTTCCGAACTTTGAGGTAAAGTTCATCAAACGCCAAGCGAATTCGGTTGCCCATACGTTAGCTAAGGCGGCCAATTCTTGGTCTCGGCGTAGCTTTTTCAGATATGTACCTCCTTGTATTGAACGTTATTTGATTAATGATATCAGTTAAGTTTGTCCTTGTCAAAAAAAAAATTACTCCCTCTGGTCTCATATAAGCAAATTTACAAAATAGTTCATCCTTTAAGAAGAATGTCTCAATGCATTTAATTCTTACACTCTTTCTAATTTTACCCATATTTTTTGTTTTGGAAATCATTGCAAACATTAAAATGTAAAAAATTGTAGGGGTATATTTGAAATAGTGACATTGAATGTAAAAATTATAAATTTTTTTTGCTTATATTTAAGAACATAGAAGTTTTTTGTTGCTAATATTTGAGATCGGAGGGAGTAATATCCAAATGGAAAGTATAATTATATGAGCCAATTCTCAACCATCGTCATTTCATAGGAAAAAACAATAATAATGTGGATTCAAAATGAAGCACACCACCACAAGTCAAATCAAAGATACTTAATCTTTTTCCTATCCTAAGAGAACCACATATAGTAAAAATATAGTGAGCAAATTCAAATCCAACACTAACTTCCACCTAAATCACCTAAAAATAGTATACCATATATTAATGACAGATTCGCAGGTGATAAGAGGAAGGCTCATTAAGTCGACCATGTATCTAGTGAAAGCACATTGGGTCCTATTCGGATTTTTGATGGATATCCTCCAAAACATATTTTGACCTAACAACACGTTATCATGCAAAAGCTCCCAAAAAACACAATAACCTTAGACAGAGGCCAGGTCTTCCAAACTTTAACAAGAAAAATGATACCATCCTCTAACATAATGCTTTCAAACTGATAGGCAACACAAATGACCGAATACACCGAACTAACCGAAAAACACCTTTGGGGTCATGCTTCCCCCACATGGAATTCTTAGTATAGGAGAGAGATATCAAATTTAAATTTTTAACCATGGTGTCCAATAGATCTTGCTCCTACATATAGAGAAATATCCTTCACCTAAACCTAAACCCTACTAACCCACAAATAAACATCCATAGATCCCACCTCCATATCTCTTAAAACCAATGTTGATGTTTTTATTGGCTGATTGACATTTATGTTTGGCTAAAACATAATAGCAGCAAAATATAATACAGTGTGTAATATTGCAAATATAAAAGAACAAAACAGGTACAAAAGCAAGATGTTGTATGGAATGTCATGACATCAACTCATGACATCGCCCCTGCAGAACTGGAATGAAGATTCAGTTTGATTCTCAACAGATACAGAATATTTTGTGAATATTATGTAATCCTATGTGGCACAGATTTAAAGGTCAATAGAATAAAGTTAGAAAATTAAAGAATCAAATCAAAAGATTGAAGATTCAGCAGTTTCTAATTTAGGAGATAAATTAGGAAACTTGTGATTAAAGACCTTTATTTTAGCAGAAGATATCTGCAGATTTTTAACAGCCAGTAGTGCTGCGATTTGTAAGCGCAAGTCCAATTAGGAATAGGTTATAAATAGAAACCTTTGTAACCTAGTTTAAATATAGAGAAAATATATAAAAAATATAGAAAATCATGGTTAGAAAAGATGTAGTCATTAGGGTTTCTATAGGTAGACCACCTAGGCTGTGGGATGGCTGCCATGTCCTTCTCGAAACCTGTAGGTAAGAGAAGTTATTGTTGTCACTCGAAACCTATAGGTAAGAGTTGAGTATTATGTTCTTGATTGAAGCTTTGAAGCAAGATCAAGTTAGTGTTCATTGTTAATTATTTAAATAGATGTTCCAGGGTTGTAATAGTTAGGTATCACTAGGGAGTGAGCAGAGGTTCTCTTGTCTTAGATGGAGTTCTAAGATAAAGGTTGCATTGGGTTGTGACTAGGTAAACCAGAGGTTGTTTATTTGTAAACCAGAAGTTGTTTACATAAAATAGTACTATTGATAGTGAAATCTTCTTCCTGGCTTGGTAGCCCCCAGAGTAGGTAGTTAAACTGAACTGGGTTAACAATTCACTGTGTTATTTATCTTCTGAATTGTATTGTCTATTCAGTCTTGGATGTTGTAACATTGTGTATAACATCAGGTTCAGGTTTTATAGCTATTCCTTTATAGAACCGATAAAGTTTACAATCTGGTTATGTTGACTGAACATACATGATTCCATTACTCATGGACTCCTTACTAGGGGTAATTTAAAATTGGGGATCTTTCTATTCTGCCTTTGCTAAGTTAATAACAAATCAGATGTCTTGACATCGTAAGTGGCATCCTGAATCTGTCATACCAGAATTTCAATTGGTATCAAAGCAGGCATCCAGTGTGTTTCTGGATGAGATCCATGAGGGATACTTTCTGGTTATGCTGAAGGTAGAAGATTATTTGAACAAGGAATGTTCATATTGTATGGTCCCTTAAAGTGGAGGATGGAACTATATGTGGAGGATTAGACAAACATGACCAGAGCGGTTGATGCTGGAACAAGTAGAGCTAAATCCAAAGGCTTCATGCGGGAGTGAAGAATTTGAATTGAACTGTTCAGCCTGTTTCTATGTACAGAGAAGAAATGTATCAAAACCTTCATGCGGAGTGAAGATATTGATAAGGTGACCTATGTATCTATGTGAGTTTATCAAGTCAGGATGTTGGTTAGGTCTAGTTTGTTGCTTGGTGCAGAAGCAAGCATTGTGCAGGTTTGAGTTGCAGTCATAATTAAAGTGTCAAAGATACTTGAGTAACCTCTCAAGTCCACTCATATTGGCATGGTTTATTAGAGTTTTTGCATATTAACTAATCAATGATATTCATAACCATTTGCAAGTGTGAACCTTGAAGAATTTCAAGGCATGAGTGTTCCTAGAAGGAGGAACAGATGTCCCACCGGATGTTAGGACATTAAGTAATGGTATGCAGCTACCAGCTGAAGAACAGATGTTCTGGTGCTAAACTAATGTAATGTGAGAACATTGGTTTGGAACCTACTCCTGGTCTGGAAGAGGAGACATCTGAGTATAAGTTGATCAGGACACGATCAACATGTTTATGTTTAAATCAAGATGAGCTTACATCTGGTATTTTCCTCTGATCAATGGAACCAGATATGTGTATCTTCATTCATAACCATAAAGAAGTTGTTGGAGCCGAATACTGTGTCTCAACCACAGTGAAATATGGTCAAGAATGGTTACTGCCCTAGTTGTTATCCAGAAAGGGTAGTGTTGTTTGGAATCAAGGAAGTCATATGGCTCAGAAGAATCTGACTAATTCAGTGTTATGCTATAACTAAGTCTGTTCTAGAAACCTAAATGAGGGAATCTCCTCTATAGGTACAGACTATGGCATCCATCATCTCAAAATCAGAATGAAAGTTTGAAGAAAAGTTTATTGAGATGTTGGCTATTGTATTCCTTGATATGTCTGGATGTTGCTGATAATTGCACTAATTTGTTTCCACCCCAAGTACTATGAATTAGATGTTAAAGATGTTAACCAATGTCATACCCCAAAATTTGCCCACATTATTCCTTCTATTCAAATTCAGATCAATGCACAAAACTCATAAGACACATTATCCTATACAAAGGCTCTGAACTAGGGTTTGATTCTTTCAAAGGAAAATCAGTGAATCAATGGCTCCAAAGCATCTCATATGGCTCAACATGTCTCACACTATCTCTATGACAAGTATCAAGGCCTATCTCAAAGTTTTGGGTCATTCAAAAGCTCAGAAAATCAAGAGTCGACTGGTTAACCTAAAAAGTCAACTGTGGTCAAAGCAAAGTCAAAACTCCTGATTTTTTGTCAAGATCCTCATATTGAAGTATCATTCACCATTTGATCAAGAATTGATCATGGTTCATCAAGGAAAGATCAAAAATCAACAAATCAAAAAGTTTCTAAATTAGGGATTTGCATAGGAAAAGTCAACTGAACTTTGACCAGCCATAACTCTCATATGGAACATCAAAAATTTTCCATCCAAAGCTCATTTTGAAGGAAATTTGATTCTCTACAAAATTGTGTCTCACATGCCAAGTCTAAAAATGCTCCATTTGAGAGATATGGGTCAAAAGATTATAGGTCCTTTTTGAAAGTCAACCGAAAGCAGTTTTTTGTTAAAGCCAATATCATCAAGATAAAATGCTCAAATGGAAAAATGCTTCCAAAGTGGCTTGTATAGGACATCTTGAGGATTCCAAAAAGTCCTAGAACTCCTCCATATCTTAAAAATTGAGGGAGATACGATTTGTCAAAGTCGATCGATTTTGAGAGGAAAATGTGAAATAAAAAGGCCTCAAATTGATTTTTTTTGCAAAGGGACCCAAATTTTTTTGACTTAATCTTGGTCCACAAGCTATCCAAGTTATCCAACTCACTTGCCACGAATTTTAAGATGTTTAGTTGATTTTATATAATTTTATCTCATTTAAAAAAGTGATTTAAAGTGATATAATTGAAAGAAAAATCAAAGATTTTGTTTGAGGAATCATATTGATCCACTCCAATCAACATTAAATCAGTATTGGCAAGCAAATTTTGTGGAGAGGTGATTGGGACAATATTGATGCAAATTAGAGCAAATTTTAGAAAGATCATATTCATAATCCAATCCAATTTGCAAAAGAGATTCAAAGGGATTTTGTCCAAATTTGTTGACCTAGAATCACTTACCTATATATTCACAGTTAATCAGAATGCAGGAGGGGGGTTTTTTTTGGACAAGGATTTGCAGTCCCTAAAGCTTGCAGAAAACGCAAAATTTCAGAGAAGAAAACCAAGATCGGTTTCCTAATTGCAGCAGCATTCAAGGCCGTTTAAGGATCAAACGAACTTCCTTGGTGTCTCCTTAAACGATTCCAATGCTCACGAAGGTTCTGCACGCACAGAAACAGGTTCTTCAAGGTCACGTTTTGAGCAATTTTTCTTTAGGATCGATTTCATACATACACGTGCTTTTAATCTGATTAGATCATATGTTTGTGTTTGTTATGATGTTTCTATTGTTTCTGGATAATTCGATTGGATTTTAAGCGCAGAATGAAGCATGTGCCATAGCTAGGGTTTTGTAGCTCTAAATTAGGATTATTCGATACAGGTCAAATTAGACGAAACCAAGGCCTTTATCTTACTCAGAAGATCAAACCAAATCGATTCATGCCCTTTTATTCAATTTATTTGCCGTTTTTCTGTAGCTTAATCGTTGCAGGTTTTGGCTACGAAATAAACTCGTAGCAAATCGCAGGCTAAGTCGTAGCAGAGCATACGAGGAAGAAGATGATCAGGGGCGCGAAACTGATTTTGTTTGAATTCCCATGTCGATACTCTTTTTTTTTATATTTATTCTGTTTCATGTTATTATCACTAACATGCTCTAGTCCAGATGGCAAAGGGGAATTTTAGCGCTGGCGAGTGACCTAACCTGAGTTCGATCCTCAGGAAAGGATTCAATTTTTTAACATTTGCAAATTCATGGATCTGGTGTGTTTACCAAGACAAGGTCTATGACGGCGCTCTTCATCATCAACCCTTGGATTCTTACAAAGAAAAGATCTAAAGGACCAAAGATGCGCTCTACCATACACCCTCGTGGCCAAATCACGTGGAATCATGAGCTGAGTTCTTTTCCTCTTTTTATTTATTATTATTTCTTTTACTTTTTTTTATTATATGTTTATCATACATTATTTTTATTTCCTTAATTATAAATTTACATATTTAATATTTAATTACATATTTATTTTAATTATATATATGCATTTATTTTCTCATTCGAATTATATTTAAATATTTAATTATTTGAAAATTCTTTTTTATCTCATTTTAACTCTAAAAAATTCATAAAAATTAGTTTTATACTCGGTTTTATTTTCTTATCCAGATTTAATTAATTAGGTCGCAAGACCAATAATTAATTAAATCATTTATTTAAATTCGCACCATAATCAGGGTTTACGAAGATCATGCCCTACACTGAATGTTTTTTATTTATGCCTTTTCAGGGTTACTCTTCAAATACCTTCCGACTAAGCGCCCGATCAAGACTCAAAGGGTTAGTCTCAAGGCATCCTCCGTCTGCCAACCATGTCAGATCAAATTCAAAACGCAAGAGCTAAGTACCTTTTGATTTATTTATTCTTAATTTCTTTATCTCTTATTTTTATTAGGGTTAGCAATGTTCGCCTCTGAACCGATAATGCACTCACCCTTCTTTGTTTATTCTTTCTTTTCCAATTTTTCAGGGTTTATTAATTGCCAAAGCTACGAGTATTGGTAACCCTAAACCCTATTTACAAATTATTACTTGTGTTAAACCTTTTGCCTTTTATTTTTATATCCCGCTGGTTTCAATTCCCCTCTCCTCCGCTGGTTACAATTTCCCTTCCCCATTGTTATTGTTATATTATTGTGTGGTTAGTAATCTTAGGGAGTGCAAGCCTTAAACTGAATTAGAATAACTAATTAAAAGATAAATATCTGAATATAATCACGTGATTGTTGCACACACGCACCCCTTTGGGTAACCTCTCTGTTGCCTTGTTGCCTTGTTGCCTGTTGCCTTGTTGCCTGTTGCCTTGTGTTTTTTGCAGAATAAGCCATGTCCCTCGAATACGAGGATACCTCAGCCATGCTGCCTCGATAAATAAAGGTCATACGACCTAATGATGCTGCCTTCGATACACTATATGACCTCGACCCTCGGAAGTTGCCTACGGAAAAAGGCTGAGGTATCTTCTGGTTGCCTAACGAAAAATGGCTTATTCTGATCCTTGCCTTAGACTACCTGCCCTCCTATGGCATGGGACAGTCTTATGGCAAAGGATGCTTCGATGACCCTTCAACCTCCAAATGAAAGGCTTCCTGCTCTCTTATGGCAAGGATAGATCCTTTTACTCTGAAAGGCTAAAAGAACATTTTTCATCTAACCAGGTAATTAGCCCTTAATTGCATGCTCTGGTTTAAAAACATCTTTCTACTATTTTCTAAACACTTTCAAGGCTACGCTCATTTACGAGCTAAAGTCCTTGTTTCTTCATCTTCTATACATTTCTAAACTTTTGGTTTCAAAACGAGCAAAGCAATTAAGAGCCCATGGAAAACCATGGATGCAAAGGGTGCCTTACACCTTCCCTTTGCATAAATTACCCCCCGAACTTAGATTTCTTAAAAAGGTTTTTTTCTGTTTCTTTTTGCCTTTCCGAATTTGTTTGGATAAAATAAAAGTCGGTGGCGACTCATGCTTAACCGCGACATTTCACATTATTAAAAAGTCAGTTCACCGTATTACAGAACTGGCGACTCTGCTGGGGATTTACCGATAAAAGAGGGGTTACCTTAAAAGCTTAGGATTCACTTAAATGTTTTCTATTGTTTGTTTTGTTTGTTTTATTTTTCAGGGGCGTTTTGGGAAAATTGAAGGACGAATCCTATTCCCGGATTCAAGAACACTTAAGATTAGGAGTGGCATAGTCATGGAGACCCCCCTTGTGCATGCTTGGGGTTGGTCAAAATGAAGTTCACACTTGAGTTAGGCCTCCACTGGTTATTGTGTACCTCTTTTGCATGAGAGAGGTTTATGCATGTATCTTTGGGTGCGTCGGAGCTCAAGGACCTTTAGTTACCCTTAACCCATCCTGGCTTTTAGGAACGTAGTGGGAGGGCTATTCTTGGTGCATGTCAAGTTATGGTCGCTACCCGATACTACAGCTCAGATAGGTTTCTTCCTAAAGTATCATTGCGTGGTATGCATGTACCATGTTCGAGGGTGCTTTAGAGGGGGCTGACAATTCTGAGTCACTTGGTAGAACCGTTGCTGAAATCTCCTTATCTATAGAAATACCCTTGGGAAGGACACATGATCAGACTCCATGCAAGCTTTAAGCCAAAAATTGTGTGACTTGTGTGACTTGCGTGACTTGTTTGTGTTTACTACTAACCTTCATTTCCTCGCAGGTTTTGTTGAAAGGACTTGTTCGTCCTAACCATCTCGCATTAAGTCTAACGAACTGCATCCGCATAACATCATGACATCATGACATCATAAGCATAACATAATTAACTAACCCTTTCAAGGATCTTAGGAATTTAGGGCGTGCAATTTCAGGTGCTCTTATCAAGGATTGAAGTCCTAATCAAGGGGCAAGAGGATTTACTTTCCTCTAGCCATATACTTTCAAATTCAGAAGGATCTCGAATCAGAGGCGATGACCCACTCGACATGGTGAGCTTGATTCTCAAAGAAAGACGTTCAAAGACAAAGTTCAGATTTCTTCAGACAAAGACGCGACCAAATCATTTTCTAATGTTGCTAACTAAATACCTAAAGATCCTTGAAAGCATTTCACATACATCATGACATTGCATACTTCTAACGTTGTTTTCAGGTTCCGCCCCGACAAGCATTCCTCTCAGACAAGCCTAAGATTCATTCTGGCAAGTCTTTTTACATACCAAAACTTCATCAAAAAACTCATCAACTCTAACGAGCTGGTATTCTCTATCAGATATGGTCTAATGTATGACCCGTTCCGGTATTCTCAACCAGATATGGTCTAATATATGACCCGTTTTGGTATTCCTCTTCAGATATGGTCTAATGAATGACTCGTTCTGAAATCCTTCATCAGATATGGTCTAAATGTATGACTCGTTCTGACATTCTCCTTCAGATATGGTTTAATGAATAACTCGTTCTAACGTCCTACTTCCAGATATGGTCTAAATGTACGACTCGTTCTGGTATCCTTCCTCAGATATGGTCTAATGAATGACTCGTTCTAAAATCCTTCATCAGATATGGTCTAAATGTATGACTCGTTCTGACATTCTCCTTCAGATATGGTTTAATGAATAACTCGTTCTAACGTCCTACTTCCAGATATGGTCTAAATGTACGACTCGTTCTGGTATCCTTCCTCAAATATGGTCCAATGTATGACTCGTTCTGACATCCTCCAATAGATATGGTCAAATGTACGACTCGTTCTGCTATTCCTCTTCAGATATGGTCCAATGTACGACTCGTTCTGAAACCCTCCTCAGATATGGTCCAATGTATGACTCAATGCTGTGCACAATCTTCCAAGGTCTAATTCAGTTACTACGAACGGTACTGACACGATCAACATTCAAAGATTTAATCATGACAACAAAGTCACGACAACTGAGTCACGATAATGGAATCATGACAACTGAGTCACGATAATGGAATCACGACAACTGAGTCACAACAATCAATTCACTCATATGATCCAGACGCTCAGGGCAATCGAGCCAACGAATTCTAACACCTACATTCCTGACTATAAACCCAATGCGAGGTGCGCGTACCATTCCAACATTCTTGGACATTACACAAACAATTGCTGGACATTAAAGAATAAGATTCAAGATCTGATCAATGACGGAGAAATCAAATCCAACCATCCTGAAACCCCTGTGGTGATCACCGCTCCTATGCCTAGTAATGACAAGATTGATTGACGTCTCGACGGACGAACTTTTGGATCATTAGATCTACTTTCATTTGCAAGTTCTTTCCTGTTTGTTTAAACATTTGACTCATGATAGACATTATCTGTTTTAATAATCATCATCAATGCATTGCATATATTTGTCTTGAATAAATTATTTCGCTATCACTCATTTTAAATTATGTCTTTACTTTGCATGTGTTTTGTGATATTCAACTCCTGCTAAGTTGTAAGCCTTTTAAGGGAGGATGACGAAAACGATACCGCAACCTCATACAGTATGCTTTCGAGCGGACTATGCTGACGATGTACAGGCATTTGTTCAATTCCTAAACAGTGGAGATATAAGGATGTTAATCCCTCGTTAACCCCTTTTAGCCTAAGAAGTAGAAGTTTCTTTCTTGTGCTAATTAAAACCCTTGATCATAACCTGGGGCAGGGTAGTTCTCAGTTAATTTGGTTGTGCATTCTATTTTAAGAGAATCATTCAATACACCTTTCAACAAAGGTTTCAATCACAAGCGTTCATCCGCACACATCAAAAAAGTATTGGAGATGTCAATCAAAAGACAATGATGGTTCACCAATCATCAAACAAGGCAGTCAGTATCTTTCAAAAAGAAAAAACGAAAAAATGAAAAAAAATATATACAAAGAAAAGCCTGCTAAGTCAAAAATCAAAAAGAAGACTTAGGCAAAAATCAAGGCATCCCGATGACTGTAAACTCAAAATAGACAGTTCAGGCAAAAGTTAGGGATATCAAAAGATGAAAAAAGAGAAGTCAATAAATTCCTGAACAACAAAATATTGTGACTACCAAAAGGAAGAAGTGACTGCCATCTCAAAAGTTATCTTTACTTGTGAACCATCATCATTGTCAAAGGGGAAAATCCAAAGTCTCTTGAAACCTGAATGCATAAGTTGAATTGACAGAGCTTAGGACTGAAGATCATCACGAAGAGGGGTGGGTACAATAAAATTTGAGCCATTATCCTTTGTTTCGTAAACCGTGAACCAAGCCACGTTACAACCCTTGAAAGTCCTAATTGAAGCATGGTTAGTTCGAAAGCATACTGTCACCAAAAGGTATCCCGACTCCTTAAGGTTTACCAAAATGCCGAGTTGATATCACGTTTCTACAAACATCACGTTGTCATAAATATCATGTTTTTACAAATATCATGTTTTTTTTACAAACATCACACGTTTACATCTTTGGTTTTAATGTTTTTCAAAAAAACTCAAGACAAACGTATGCATTGCATCTCATGAATTCATTATTAAACATATTCTGCTACATAATTTCAAATGTTAGCATCAGAAAGAACTTGCACTGGGTACAACTAATGACTAGAAAGTTATCCCGATAGGCAACATCTCCTACATATACAAGGGGCATGACAAGTTTCTCCCAATCAATCTGGGGCAATCAAGTCAAGATTCGAAGAATCTCTCAAATGCCAAAAAGTCAAAAGCATACATCCCAAGCGGAAGTCAAACTATTTCCCGGTCAATCTGGGGAAATCAAGTCAAGATTCCGAGAATCTCTCAAAGATGCCAAAAACAATCAGGGGCATGCATCCAAATAAATCTTAAGCTATTTCCAATCAATATGGGGCATTGTCCTGCACCAATGGTTACTAAGGGGCATGTCGCCCATGGTTCATATCTCATAAAGTCCTCGCGAGACGAATCTTTCCAAAGTTCCTACTAACCGGGGCAAATCTATACAAGTCCAGCTTGAAATCTTGATCAACATTCAGTGGCGTGCCCTAATCAAAGTCCAGGAACGACAGGTACTATAATACTAGGGGCAACATTCAAGACATCCGCGTCTTCCCACAAAGATGATTTCGCAAGATCATATCCCCACAGAGTAATCCCTAAGAAGATGTCTTCCAACACTCCTACCCCGACAAAGGCATGGCTCCCCAACATGGTTTCCCTTTATCCCCAATCAGGGAACATCAAGTTACTAATCATCCCCAAGCAGAAATTATAAATTCCCAGCTGAGCATCTTCAAGACGAAATCCAAACTACAAAGACTTGGAGATTTATTTTCTCGACTAAATCATATTTGCATACCATATGACACAAACATATTCATACATCGCATACATCACTATATAACAAATCCATAACATACAAAGTTTCACATTTATTTTGAGATACTCATCACATAAACGCATGCATCATGACATAAGAAAACTAACCTCTATTTTTCAGGATATTACTATCTCTATCTGCAAGAGTTAAGTCGACACCTTTGACGGTTCCTTAACAATCTATTCTCAATTATTAAGTCGACACCTTTGACGGTTCCTTAACGACATACTTCAGATATAAGTCGACACCTTTGACGGTTCCTTATACAATCTATCTACATATCTGAGTCGATACCTTTGACGGTGCCTCAATGATATGCTTCAGAGTTAAGTCGATACCTTTGACGGTTCCTTAACAACCCACATCAAGAGTTAAGTCGACACCTTTGACGGTTCCTTAACGACATACTTCAGATATAAGTCGACACCTTTGACGGTTCCTTATACAATCTATCCGCATATCTGAGTCGATACCTTTGACGGTGCCTCAACAATATGCTTCGAATTTAAGTCGATACCTTTGACGGTTCCTTAAATAACCCAACACAATTTTGAGTCGATACCTTTGACGGTTCCTCAACATTCAAAAGAGGGAAGACGGCAAAAACAGAAACCTCGCAACAATCAATACTCCAACAACTACCAGATGGCATCTACAAGCCCATCTCCGACAAAAGTCCCTACCTCAGCTAGGGCAAATTTCTTGGTATTCTAGTGTTCAATCATCTTCCACCTTCAGATACCGACTGGCATACAAACCACTCTACATCTTCAGGTTTAAGTTAATTGAACAGGGGCAGCTGTCATACCCCAAAATTTGCCCACATTATTCCTTCTATTCAAATTCAGATCAATGCACAAAACTCATAAGACACATTATCCTATACAAAGGCTCTGAACTAGGGTTTGATTCTTTCAAAGGAAAATCAGTGAATCAATGGCTCCAAAGCATCTCATATGGCTCAACATGTCTCACACTATCTCTATGACAAGTATCAAGGCCTATCTCAAAGTTTTGGGTCATTCAAAAGCTCAGAAAATCAACAGTCGACTGGTTAACCTAAAAAGTCAACTGTGGTCAAAGCAAAGTCAAAACTCCTGATTTTTTGTCAAGATCCTCATATTGAAGTATCATTCACCATTTGATCAAGAATTGATCATGGTTCATCAAGGAAAGATCAAAAATCAACAAATCAAAAAGTTTCTAAATTAGGGATTTGCATAGGAAAAGTCAACTGAACTTTGACCAGCCATAACTCTCATATGGAACATCAAAAATTTTCCATCCAAAGCTCATTTTGAAGGAAATTTGATTCTCTACAAAATTGTGTCTCACATGCCAAGTCTAAAAATGCTCCATTTGAGAGATATGGGTCAAAAGATTATAGGTCCTTTTTGAAAGTCAACCGAAAGCAGTTTTTTGTTAAAGCCAATATCATCAAGATAAAATGCTCAAATGGAAAAATGCTTCCAAAGTGGCTTGTATAGTACATCTTGAGGATTCCAAAAAGTCCTAGAACTCCTCCATATCTTAAAAATTGAGGGAGATACGATTTGTCAAAGTCGATCGATTTTGAGAGGAAAATGTGAAATAAAAAGGCCTCAAATTGAATTTTTTTGCAAAGGGACCCAAATTTTTTTGACTTAATCTTGGTCCACAAGCTATCCAAGTTATCCAACTCACTTGCCACGAATTTTAAGATGTTTAGTTGATTTTATATAATTTTATCTCATTTAAAAAAGTGATTTAAAGTGATATAATTGAAAGAAAAATCAAAGATTTTGTTTGAGGAATCATATTGATCCACTCCAATCAACATTAAATCAGTATTGGCAAGCAAATTTTGTGGAGAGGTGATTGGGACAATATTGATGCAAATTAGAGCAAATTTTAGAAAGATCATATTCATAATCCAATCCAATTTGCAAAAGAGATTCAAAGGGATTTTGTCCAAATTTGTTGACCTAGAATCACTTACCTATATATTCACAGTTAATCAGAATGCAGGAGGGGGGTTTTTTTTGGACAAGGATTTGCAGTCCCTAAAGCTTGCAGAAAACGCAAAATTTCAGAGAAGAAAACCAAGATCGGTTTCCTAATTGCAGCAGCATTCAAGGTCGTTTAAGGATCAAACGAACTTCCTTGGTGTCTCCTTAAACGATTCCAATGCTCACGAAGGTTCTGCACGCACAGAAACAGGTTCTTCAAGGTCACGTTTTGAGCAATTTTTCTTTAGGATCGATTTCATACATACACGTGCTTTTAATCTGATTAGATCATATGTTTGTGTTTGTTATGATGTTTCTATTGTTTCTGGATAATTCGATTGGATTTTAAGCGCAAATTGAAGCATGTGCCATAGCTAGGGTTTTGTAGCTCTAAATTAGGATTATTCGATACAGGTCAAATTAGACGAAACCAAGGCCTTTATCTTACTCAGAAGATCAAACCAAATCGATTCATGCCCTTTTATTCAATTTATTTGCCGTTTTTCTGTAGCTTAATCGTTGCAGGTTTTGGCTACGAAATAAACTCGTAGCAAATCGCAGGCTAAGTCGTAGCAGAGCATACGAGGAAGAAGATGATCAGGGGCGCGAAACTGATTTTGTTTGAATTCCCATGTCGATACTCTTTTTTTTTATATTTATTCTGTTTCATGTTATTATCACTAACATGCTCTAGTCCAGATGGCAAAGGGGAATTTTAGCGCTGGCGAGTGACCTAACCTGAGTTCGATCCTCAGGAAAGGATTCAATTTTTTAACATTTGCAAATTCATGGATCTGGTGTGTTTACCAAGACAAGGTCTATGACGGCGCTCTTCATCATCAACCCTTGGATTCTTACAAAGAAAAGATCTAAAGGACCAAAGATGCGCTCTACCATACACCCTCGTGGCCAAATCACGTGGAATCATGAGCTGAGTTCTTTTCCTCTTTTTATTTATTATTATTTCTTTTACTTTTTTTTATTATATGTTTATCATACATTATTTTTATTTCCTTAATTATAAATTTACATATTTAATATTTAATTACATATTTATTTTAATTATATATATGCATTTATTTTCTCATTCGAATTATATTTAAATATTTAATTATTTGAAAATTCTTTTTTATCTCATTTTAACTCTAAAAAATTCATAAAAATTAGTTTTATACTCGGTTTTATTTTCTTATCCAGATTTAATTAATTAGGTCGCAAGACCAATAATTAATTAAATCATTTATTTAAATTCGCACCATAATCAGGGTTTACGAAGATCATGCCCTACACTGAATGTTTTTTATTTATGCCTTTTCAGGGTTACTCTTCAAATACCTTCCGACTAAGCGCCCGATCAAGACTCAAAGGGTTAGTCTCAAGGCATCCTCCGTCTGCCAACCATGTCAGATCAAATTCAAAACGCAAGAGCTAAGTACCTTTTGATTTATTTATTCTTAATTTCTTTATCTCTTATTTTTATTAGGGTTAGCAATGTTCGCCTCTGAACCGATAATGCACTCACCCTTCTTTGTTTATTCTTTCTTTTCCAATTTTTCAGGGTTTATTAATTGCCAAAGCTACGAGTATTGGTAACCCTAAACCCTATTTACAAATTATTACTTGTGTTAAACCTTTTGCCTTTTATTTTTATATCCCGCTGGTTTCAATTCCCCTCTCCTCCGCTGGTTACAATTTCCCTTCCCCATTGTTATTGTTATATTATTGTGTGGTTAGTAATCTTAGGGAGTGCAAGCCTTAAACTGAATTAGAATAACTAATTAAAAGATAAATATCTGAATATAATCACGTGATTGTTGCACACACGCACCCCTTTGGGTAACCTCTCTGTTGCCTTGTTGCCTTGTTGCCTGTTGCCTTGTTGCCTGTTGCCTTGTGTTTTTTGCAGAATAAGCCATGTCCCTCGAATACGAGGATACCTCAGCCATGCTGCCTCGATAAATAAAGGTCATACGACCTAATGATGCTGCCTTCGATACACTATATGACCTCGACCCTCGGAAGTTGCCTACGGAAAAAGGCTGAGGTATCTTCTGGTTGCCTAACGAAAAATGGCTTATTCTGATCCTTGCCTTAGACTACCTGCCCTCCTATGGCATGGGACAGTCTTATGGCAAAGGATGCTTCGATGACCCTTCAACCTCCAAATGAAAGGCTTCCTGCTCTCTTATGGCAAGGATAGATCCTTTTACTCTGAAAGGCTAAAAGAACATTTTTCATCTAACCAGGTAATTAGCCCTTAATTGCATGCTCTGGTTTAAAAACATCTTTCTACTATTTTCTAAACACTTTCAAGGCTACGCTCATTTACGAGCTAAAGTCCTTGTTTCTTCATCTTCTATACATTTCTAAACTTTTGGTTTCAAAACGAGCAAAGCAATTAAGAGCCCATGGAAAACCATGGATGCAAAGGGTGCCTTACACCTTCCCTTTGCATAAATTACCCCCCGAACTTAGATTTCTTAAAAAGGTTTTTTTCTGTTTCTTTTTGCCTTTCCGAATTTGTTTGGATAAAATAAAAGTCGGTGGCGACTCATGCTTAACCGCGACATTTCACATTATTAAAAAGTCAGTTCACCGTATTACAACCAAGAACCAGGATGATGTCATGTCAGATGTTACAACATCATCTCAAGATCTTCAGTTTCTTTGTATTGTGTTTTCCAAGAGAAGAGAGTATAAATGTGAAGAGGTAATCAGTCAGAATGACCTAGTGTGGGTATAAAATTCTCACTGACTAACTGGTAAGTACTTTGACGGGAGACTTAGTACTTATTGGATGTAGAACCTGGATGCAAGACTGGGAAGAACAAATCAGTCAAGATGAACTAGTGTGAGGAGTAAATCTTACTGAGTAACTAATAAATACTTTGACGGGAGACTTAGTACCTATTAGATGAGAAGTCCTTCCAATTATGTATTCAAGGACTAGTGTGAACCAAAGGTTCGTGTTCACTATTATCTTTACAAGTTAAGGAAGAGTGGCAAGAGTATCTGGTGAAGCATACTGATTCTGTTAAATATCTTGATGGGAGCTGGATATTTTGCAATGTCTGTATGAAGAGCTCAGACTTATATGTTGAAGATAGATTTATGGTTATACAATCATGGGTTCTTCTACTTCAAGTTGTAGAGTGTGGCAATCTGAATCTTGTGTAGCCAGTAATCTGAGGTTTCTAAACTTGGAAACTGTGGCAAATTCCAAATGAATGAAGCTTCAAGGACGGACATCAAAGATGTCCTAAATTTGTATATCTCAGGGGGAGTAACAAATTATGAAGATCAGCAAAGATAATGTTATTTTGCTTCTAATCAAATGAAAAGTCCTTCAAAGACTAATCTTTAAGCCAGAAAAACAATGTCACTCAAGATGTAAGAACATAACTCAAGACATGTTTATTCTTAAAGACCAGCAAGGATTATTCTTTGTACTATCATTTAAAAACATGTATTGATGGTGTGTATCACTTGTTCTAACTTAGTGCATGTTCCAACCTATGCACAAGTCCACCTGATGCAGTTCTTCTTCAAATAACATCTCTTGATCAAGACTTTTGTTAAAGTCCAGGTATGTTGTTTAAATTGCTCAGGTTTCTAGAGTCTTGTTTGAGTCTCTCATGTTCTTCTTTCGGATATGAGGAAGTCTAGAGTCTAGGTTATGGTTGTCAGATTGGGACAATCATAGGGTTTAAGGGTAGTGTTCAGACATAGTCTAGTCTGAGGTCATTCTTTACGGTTGTTTTGTAAAGAGTAGAGTCTTGTTTCGTGTCGTGAACACAAATTGTTCCTTGTGTTCTATATCATTCTATAGAGAAGTGTTATCTCTATGAATAGTCAAAGTTTGTTTGAGCTTGGGTATCGAACGAACTTATGTCTTGGGTGATGTCAACACCACAAAGTGCTATTATCCTGGAAGAATGTCTAGGAATGTGCATGTGAAGTTTGAAAAGTGACATTATTGTCTAAAGTGGAAGTTCAGACATAATGTGGATTAGAATGGGCAGGTTCTGATCTTGATGTTAGTAATGTGTTCTGGCAATACATAATTACTTTCATAATAAAGACTTCACTTCGTGAAGATGACTATGAAGAAAAAAGTTCTATGATCTGATCAATACAGCTAAAGATAAGAAGGATCCTTCAGGTTCAAAATAAAGAGCATGTTAACCAATGAGGGATATTGAGAAACATCATCAAGAAGGATTTCAAATTTTCTTAAGCAAACCATGATCTGATACAAACATGGTAAGGTTATGCTCAACAAAGTACAAGAAGTGGCATTTCTTTATGTTGAGATTGTGGCAACCTCTCTGTGGGTACAATAAGAGGTCATCATTTGATCATTTCTGGTGTAGATAAGTTGATAGACAAGGGTTAATTGTATAAATATATATATGAACCTTGTGGAATATACTAGTAGTATTAAGGTCAGACACAATGTTATAACATCTGATTTCTGATGTGAGTATTTAATGTAAAGGAGCAACATTGGCATAATGAGTGTGTTCAGTAGGATAGTTGAACAGAGAGTGAGCTCTTGAAGATATGAAGATGAGTCTTATGTTTTCCATTCATCATTACAAGTTTTTCCTTGAAGAAGCTCAGACTAACTCAGATAGGGGGAGTGACATCTTATGTCAAGAAAAGTATCTTGGTTAAAAATACTTTAACATCATAAAGAAAATGTGACATTATTGTCAGTTATCTGTGAATGGTTAAATTTAACCATGTGCAACTGGAATCCACAATTCTTTCTCTGAACTGATGAGGTGACTGTGAATCAATAAGTGTTGGAAGGTTCTTCACTGTTGCGTTAAACAGTCTCAAGGTGCTCAGAATAATAGAGGTCTATGTCTATGACTAGTGAGTCAGAAGAGTAAGTAGGAGGTCTATTACTTGGTCCATAAGGTACTTGTCTTAATCTGCTGAAGAATCTTGAGCGTTGTGCTTAAGAGGTGAAAAAGTGACAATGTCTGGCAGGATGTCATGACATGCTTAGACATTGAATCTACTTAGTCAAACAAGGAATTATGTCTTGTAGTTTATCTCTACACATCAGTGGTCGGTGTAAAGTTCAATCAATGATTATGCATGCGCTGGTTTTAAAGATAACTCCTATCAGAAAAACAGTAAAAAACTGCTTTGGAAAGATTAAATGCTTTTGGAACTATTTCCTATTCAACCGTTTGACCGTTGAACAAGACCAAGAAAATCGTTATTTCCTATAATCTCAATTGGCTATATAATGGCATCTCCACAGATTATAGAAATCAAACTCTCTCAAGATGTCATTCGTGTGTGTCCTTATAAGTCGTGTCTGGGTTTGGTATTGCGATGGGTTGCTTTGCCAAAACCTATCCAGAAAAAGAAAAACACGGGCTAGGGATGTTGTTTGTCTCTACCATGAGTTTTTCTGCAAAAACAACAAATATGTTCCATCATACACAACCCTCGGTGTAGGAACTATTTTCGTTGTGATTTGTGATTTGAGTTATGAACACGATTGTGATTTGTGTTCTGAGTTACTAGGACTGGTGGACAGATTTCACTCAAGTTCTCTCTTAAGCTCTAAGCTAGGATTTGATTTCTAGTTAAAGACTGAGAAAGGGTTCTCATATGCCACCATTGGTACTCCAAGACAAAGGCCTTCTCCCATCGTCTTCCTCATGTACATCAGTGTTGCATGAAGGTGTTCCACTGCATATTATGACATCGGTCCAATCTTTGTCATATTATGGCTAAAAGGGGGGAGAGAAGTATCATCTGATTTTGCTACTTTCAAAAGAAACAAAGGATTTTGTAATATAAAGACAGTGCAGATTGAAGATGTTATGACGTGGTTCAATACCTGAAGAACAGAAGAGCCCAATTCTGAGAATGTAAAAGTCTGTTCTTTGTTGTCTTGAAAGTTGAAGTTTTTATGTTTTGATGCATTTTCATGTATGTATAAGTTTTAGCCAAAATATGCCAAAGGGGGAGATTGTTGATATTTTTATTGGCTGATTGGCATCTATGTTTGGCTAAAACATAATAGCAGCAAAATATAATACAGTGTGTAATCTTGCAAATATAAAAGAACAAAACAGGTACAAAAGCAAGATGTTGTATGGAATGTCATGACATCAACTCATGATATGGCGCCTGTAGAACTGGAATGAAGATTTAGTTTGATTCTCAACAGATACAGAATATTCTGTGAATATTATGTAATCCTATGTGGCGTAGATTTAAAGGTCAATAGAATCAAGTCAGAAAATTGAAGAATCAAATCAGAAGATTGAAGATTCAGTAGTTTCTAATTTAGGAGATAAATTTGGAAACTTGTGATTTAAGACCTTTATTTTAGCAGAAGATATCTGCAGATTTGTAACATCCAGGAGTGCTGCGATTTGTATGCCCAAGTCCAATTGGGAATAGGTTATAAATAGAAACTTTTGTAACCTAGTTTAAATATAGAGAAAATATATAAAAAATATAGAAAACCATGGTTAGAAAAGATGTAGTCATTAGGGTTTCTATAGGTAGACCACCCAGGCTGTGGGATGGCTGCCATGTCCTTCTCGAAACCTGTAGGTAAGAGAAGTTATTGTTGTCACTCGAAACCTATAGGTAAGAGTAGAGTATTATGTTCTTGATTGAAGATTTTAAGCAAGATCAAGTTAGTGTTCATTGTTAATTGTTTAAATAGCTGTTGCAGGGTTGTAACAGTTAGGTATCACTAGGGAGTGAGCAGAGGTTCTCTTGTCTTAGATGGAGTTCTAAGATAAAGGTTGAATTGGGTAGTGACTAGGAAAACCAGAGGTTGTTTATTTGTAAACCAAAGGTTGTTTACATAAAATAGTACTACTGATAGTGAAATCTTCTTCCTGGCTTGGTAGCCCCTAGAGTAGGTTGTTAAACTGAACTGGGTTAACAATTCACTATGTTATTTATCTTCTACATTGTATTGTCTGTTCAGTCTTGGATGTTGTAACATCGTGTATAACACGAGGTTCAAGTTTGATAGCTGTTCCTTTATAGAACCAATAAAGTTTACAATCTGGTTATGTTGACTGAACATACATGATCCCAGTGCTCATGGACTCCTTCTTAGGGGTAATTTAAAATTGGGGATCTTTCTGTTCTGCCTTTGCTAAGTTAATAACAGATCAGATGTCTTGACATCGTAAGTGACATCTTGAATCTGCCATACCAGAATTTCAACCAACATCTAAAAAAGCCTCTTAAACTTTTCACTCAAAGGAATTGATCGGGCCCAATATTCGTTCCAAAACAATATAGAAAGTCAATTACCCACCACCTTGAAAACTCTATCTAAGAACCAATATGAAGTAAATTCCTTATCAGAGTTAAGAAGAAGGGTGAATGTACACCAAGATGAAGCTAAATATAACCCCTTTTTATGGCTTATGAGGTGTAACTAAGGTAACTGAGAATCGTACCTTGCTTTGAAATTGTCCTTCCATAGAGAAATCCCTCTAAGATGATCTTATGACACCATTAACCTAAAAGAACAAGATTAACTTGGAAATTATTCAGAACCCCAAGAGCCATTATAATCTTTGTCTTATACATCTCTGACCATCGAACCTAAGAAATATTTTAATCCTCCTTAAATACCCCAAAGAAAATTCCTCAACAAGCAGACAATTTGATTCAAGACTTTGAAAAACATCTATGTACTTGCCAAAAGGTACAATGAGTATTTAGTTGTGTTTAAGGTTAGCTTAGTTAGGGTTATGAGAAGCTCTATGTGTCACTTTATGGGATAAAGAGATTCATTTTATTCTGATGATGGGATACACACACAACAATCCCTTAGGTTTGGGCTTAGAGAGTCATGAACTTAGTTTATCTCAATTTCCCATAAGAGAGGTGGCGTAAAGGGGATTCATTCTTCATTGTATCACGGGGAGACAAATTTGCTCATTTACATGCCATTTCAGTCAATTATTGTAAGGACATGCAACCACCTATGTTTAGTAAATTGATGGATGATGAAGCCAATTTGAATGTCCCAAGTCCAATTTGGGTGGCTTACTGAGTAATTTGGGGGACCTCTGGCATGGCTTTTTGGGCTACTTACTGAGTAATTTGGGAGACCTTCTGGCATGACTTACTGAGTAGGGGAAGTGACACCAACCTCATCTTGGAGGTTTGAATTAGACTGATGGTCGTGGTATCTTTATGCTTTGAAGTTCCATCCACCAATAACCAAATAGAATATGAGTCCTTCATTTCTAGTCTTACGTTGGTATCAAATATAGGGGCTGGGAAATCAAGTTTCAAACACACTTACAGTTAGAAGTATCTCAAGTCAAGAGACAAGCTCCAACAAAAAATCCAACACTACAAAAATATTTCTCTATAAAATGAGAAAGATTGTTACGGTTGAAGTCACATGGATCATGCATGTCCTAAAAGAAAAGCACATTTGGTAAAGACGTCTTTTCCAAGCTTGCATACATGTGAAATTAGGGAATAAACCAATATTTTATACATGAAACCTTGGGAAGGCCTACCATCAGTCCTCCCAGAGTAGTCTTGGCACGCACATATGTTATCTCACATACTTCTTAGATATCGTCGATTATGTTATACATCGAACTACGTGTAATACCTAAAAACCCCATTGATGCTAGTATCATGAAGAGAATGGAAACCTAGAATTACATCTTAGGAGGGATGTTGTATAAAATAGGTTCTTATATCCATATGCTTATATGTATCAAATGAGAAGAAGACACGAGGGTATCCCCAAGAAGCACACAAGGGTATATCCAAAAAGCACCTCATAACCAAAGCCCTAGTTAAGAAAGTTCTCAGAGTTGTGTATTATTGGGTAACCATGGTCTAATATGCAAGAGCATATGTAACAAAGTATGAGCAATTCCGAAAGCACAAAGATGTCCATGTCTCCCTTCCAACTGACCTCAGTTTGTTAATGGCTCGGAGGCCTTTCTTACAATGGAATATAAACATCCTCGTTCCTTTTCCCTTGACCAAAGGGAATTTGAAGTTCCTAATCTTTAGGGTAGATTATTTTACCAAGTAGATATAAGTGCAAGCCTTAGCAAAAATCACCACAACCAACATACAAAAGTTATTCAAGTGGAGCATCTTAGCAAGGTATGGGATCCTAAATCCATCATTATTGACAATGAGACGTAGTTCATGGATAAAATTTAAGAATTCTATTTAAATATTTAAAGATCAAGCACCAATTCACATCAGTAGAACATCCTCATACTAATGGACAAGCAAAGGTCACAAATTAGGTTCTATTGAGAGGGTTGAAGAGGAAATTTGAAGGGTCTTAGGGAAATTGGGAAGAAGAACTCCCCCACGACCTTTGGGCTTATCTAACTTCACATCATTAAACAACCTAAGAAACTACATTCAGTTTTTCTTATGCAATCAAGGCAACCATCTCAGTCGAAATAGAAGAGTTCAATGGGAGAACGATCCACCCTTAACCAATGGAGGATAACATGCAAGCCATATGTGAATAATTAGATCTATTATAATAAAAGATATTATTTTTCACTTTCAGAAGTGTCTCCTTGAAGGAAGTTGTAATTTCCGAATACAACAAGAAACAAAACCCTTGGATTTCCATATTAGCGAATATCGTATTGCGCATGGCTGATGTTAGAGGGGAGAATGCTGTTACAATAAACTTGCTACTAATTGGGAAGGGACATACCAAATCTAGATTAGTAGAAGAAAATAAGCTTACACCCTTGATACTCTTCCCAAATAATGTATCCTGAGGACTTGGAATATCACCAAGCTAAAATGGAACTTTTAGCTAAGTCGTTCCTCTTTTGTACAATTATTTAGTAGATAAGGCTTGGAAAATGTAACTCCAATGAGCAGAATAATGAAATAAGTTCTCAATAAATTGTATGAGTTTCCTTTTATGTTTTTTTACTTCTTTTAAGGAAGATATGAATAGAGCAAAGCTTTAACACGACTAGACTCATAAATTAAAAAGCAATGCGGATAACACCACACCAAACACACCCTATTTTGTAGCTAGCCATTCCATAGTACATATGGTAGAGCCCTAAACATTTCGGTCTCGAACCAAGTTTTCACATGGTGGTATGTGTAGCGGTGAAAAATTAAGACCGATGCCATTGGATTGACCCAACTCGTATTTTAGTGAAAGTCGCCACCGCGCTTTATTATTTCCAAAGGGAATGGGAAAAAGACCGAAATAAAACCCAAAAGAATTTTTTCAAATCAAAACTAATAAAAGAAAACAAAGATCTTAGGTTCGGGGGTTGGTTATGCAAGTGAAAGGTATTAGCCCCCCTCACATCTATAGTACTCTACATGAACCTTTTTGAAAATATATTATTGTTGTTATTTTGCTATGAAAAAAAGAGTGGGATGGTGGGAAAAGATTTTTATTAAAAGTGTACTCGGCAAGACATCGCATCTTGTGCCTACATACCCCTTAAGTGCAATAGGGGAGTCAGAGCATGTGTAGTTCCTCTTAAAAGGAAAATAAAGAAACCAAAGTGACAAAAATCTTTTTGGGTGTTGAGCTTTAACAATACATAACGGATTTTTAAAATGTTAAGCCTTAACAATACTTAACAAGTTTTTCAAATATTAAGCTTTAACAATACTTAACAGGTTTAAAAATGTGCCAAGATTTAACAATACAAGGAAAAGGTTGATTTTAAAAAATGGTGGTTGAGTTTTAACAATACAAAACCAAGGTTGATTTAAAATAGGTTGAGATTTAACAATACAAAACCAAGTTTAAAACGGGAGGGAAATGCTAAGCTTTAATAATAATAATTACAAAGTAAAAGAGGAGGAAAAGAGAGTGAGTACCTTGACAATTTTAGTCAATATTATCCCATTCCTTTGTAGTTTTAGCAACAATGAGGAATCAAGGATCTCAATCAAGCATTTAAAAGTGAGTATCTCAAGTGGTATATGTGAGACATGTCATGCGTATCATGGATCTAATCAAAGGGGAGGATTTCAATGTATGTAATCAATTCAAGTATAAAAGATTGATGAATATAAGAGATGACATATCTCAAGATCATATCATGTAGGTATGAGTATGATGTAATCACTACAACACGGAAGGGCTTTAAAAGCGCTTTTTCTGGGCTTTAAAAGCGCTGTGAAAGGCAGCGCTGGCAAAGGTAACAAAAGCGCTTAAGAAAGCGCTCTGGTAGGCCCCCCCTATAAGAGCGCTTTTCTGGAAAAAGCGCTCTTGTAGGCCCCCCTTTAAGAGCGCTTTTCTGGAAAAAACGCTCTTGTAGGCCCCCCTTTAAGTGCGCTTTTTCCAGAAAAGCGCTGTGATAGGCCCCCCTGTGAGAGTAAAAAATAAAAAAAAACGCAACATACTAAAGCGCTTTTGGAAAAGCGCTCTTATAGGGTGGGCTTTAAGAGCGCTTTGTCTGGAAAAAGCGCTCTGATAGCCCCCCCTATAAGAGCGCTTTTCCAAAAGCGCTTTAGTATGTTGCTTTTTTTTTATTTTTTTGCTTTTTTATTAATCTTTGGCAGCGCTTTTACAAAGAAGCGCTTTAGTAGGTGGGCCTTTAAGAGCGCTTTTCAAAAGCGCTTTCGTTGCTAAATGAGGTATTTTAATGTGAAGCCTGTAATTTAATCCTCCCAGTCGACCTGTAATATTTTCGACCTGTAATATGTTTTCAACCTGTAATATTTTCGACCTGTAATTTATTTTCGATGATATTATTTCAGCCATCAGTAAGACAATATATATACTAATATAATACCATTATAATATCCAAAATTATATATATACATCATTACAACATCAATAATATTATAGTTCAAATCGACACAAATCCTACATGAAAAAGCGCTTAATATAAAATTGACACAAATCTTCTTTGATTTCTTCCAACTTAAGCTTCGGGTACGCAGCAGCACGGAATTCGTCAAGGTACTACAAAACAAAAACATAATATGAATGATATATTTAGTTAAATGTAATAAATTATATGAAATTATCTTAAGTTATAAATTCATACCGTGAGCGGAATCTCTAATTGATTCGCCTGAAGGATTTCTTTCATATACCTCAAAACAAAGTATCCGCAATCGTAACTGTTTCGCTGTTGCGGACACTACATAGAAAAACAAATAAGATTCTATATATAGTTGTCTTGTTTTATCAAGTAGCATAAATATATTATAAGCAACATTGTGAAAAATAATGTACCTGCACTTGGATCCAAGTAATGTTGTTAGATTTAGTTCGGGATACCTGTGCGTCCCGTTGACTTCGGAACACTTGTATTGATCTAATTAACAAATATATAAAAGCATATGTTTAGATCAATCCCACAAATAAGTAAATATATAAATATACACGAATATATATTTAGAACGATCCCACTTACAAATCAACAATGTCCTTCATGGCCGGATAATTGGTCCATTCACCATTTACCGAATTCAGATAATACACGACTTCCCTTATAGGGTTGATAGCAAGCAGCAACAAGTGTGCTCTATAAATTAAAACAATAGGTTATATGAAAATTTTGCTATACACAAAAGAAACAGAGATTAGATGAACAAAGAATGAGAAACTAACCCTACTGGTCGGGTATTATACGCCAAAAGATGCAGACTTTCTGTATTGCCGGTGGACATGAATCTATCGACTAAGTGCTGTCTAACTGATTCCGGTTCCGAAGCAATTGCCATTCCGCTGCAATGGGCGGAAGACACGAAACGGAATCTGTTAGACAATGGATTCCCGCGCAACACTCTGTCATACAACAACCTTAAATAAAAACATAATAAACATTAGATTATTTTCATTGAAATGTGTAAATAAATTATATTGTGGGACTAATTAAATAATATATCGGATGAGTGAATATTACCGGATGTATGAGTGCATGTTAGTGACGCCTAGTTGATCATGCCTAAAAATCTCCTCCAAGTCATCAATTGTAACAAGTGACTTGAATTCAATACCGAAGACACTTTCATCCATAATGATTTCACGTAAAGCACCATCCTTCAAATCGAACATATCAACCATTGTTGCGAGCGTCGACCGGTATCGAGGCACAAAAGCACCGCCTTTTTTTCCCGCTGGCTTCGGAGGACCAGTGGGTGGTACGGTACGAACTTGCTGCGTCACTTGTTGTGACTCCCGAGCGGATGCCTAAAAATCATATAAGTATTAGGTAAAATATAAAATCATGCAGATTTAGATTCAGATTAATTATGAACACTTTAAATGTACCTCTTTTAGTGATGCAACGGACTCCTCCTCCTGTAAAATCCCTTTACCCTTAACTGTGGGTTTTATAGGAGCAGTCTAAAATTAAAATGTAAAAAATAATTAATAAACGGTTTAGAATTGACATTCGAAAACTAAATGATTCATAATCGTTTTCAATATACCTCATCACTAATGCTAATGAGCTCCGAGGGCCATGCAACAAATGATCCTATTGCATCTCGCAGCAATGTTGTCTCTGAGACCATGTCAGGTACCGGTAGCATCGCATCATGATCTACTACAACATCCACCGATACTTTCAGGTGTCCATCCGGGAGCGGTCTATGGTGAAGTAAATCTCCCAAAGTGTTGTGCACTTTTCCCTTGCCAACTAGTCGATAATTCGGTTCCGATAAGTATAGTTGGCAAGATGAAATGCCCTAAACCAATAGTAAATATAAAGTCATTATCATTAATAAAATAGAACAATTTAAAAGGAAAAAAAAATATAATTACCTCGGGAAATTTCCTTTGATAGTTGATACTAGCCTTATCACTAGTTTCTTTCACCGATGAAGTGTTGCACTTTTCTCTCATATACACTTCTTTATCTCTTTGCAATTCAGAGACTTGTGCTTGCAATTCCGCCAACTTTTGCAACACTTCTTCATTTGAAGGATTTCTTCTCCTAGGACTCTTGTAAAAAGAGGTTGGAGTCACACCATGACCCTTACCCCTCACCCGACCGGGATACTCAGGAGCATCTAGTGCTCTACTAAGTACGCTCCCCTCACCATTCCCGTTACTTTTCTCACCATGCATTGTCCAACATGTATAACTTCTATCAATTCCAAACCGTAGTAAATGGGATCCCAACTGTTTCCCGTCAACCTTACCCCCATAACAGCAACCCAAGCAAGGTCACGGCATTCGAAGCGGGTCTTCGGAGTGCGCAACCGCAAACTCAACGAATTCCCATACCCCTTTCTCGTACTGTTTCGACAATCGGTTTGAATTCATCCATGTCTTATCCATGTCTTAATTAAGCTAAACAAATGTTTCTTGGTTTCTCTATCAGGTACTAAGGAATTCTGTCAAGATAATAAATAGCTATCATCATAATAGAATACCTAATCAGAATACCTAATCAGAATACCCGATTTCTTAAAGAAGACATTACCTTATTTCAAGGTAATATAAGTCCACAAAACAAAAAATTGGTTGGGAGACACTAAATTGATATTAAATAGAACCATAAACAATAAACTATAAGCAGAAAATAACAAACTATAAGCAAGAAGAAAGGGATAGTAACCTGAGTTAGACTTGATGTGGGAGATGGGTAGGTTTGAATTGGCGTTGTACAAGTAGAAACCAGAGACTTCAAAGTAACTGTAAAATTAAACACACACGCACGATGCAGTTAAATACAAATATCATAAAAGTGAAGGAACTATATGCAATCTGTAGCACAAACTACTATGATTTTAGAAGTAGAAACCATAGACTTCAAAGTAGCTATAAAGTACACTTCAAAGTAACTGTAAAATTAAACACACACGATGCAGTTAATTAAATACACCACTACTAACACAATATATTTTCATACTAACAAACTCTATTTATCAGAACCACTTTTAACTAACTCTAATAGCTCATTTATTTTTACTTATTCACATGACATAAGTGAACTAGCATTTGGGAATGGCATAATGAAATCACATGCATACATTTCCATACATAAAACAAGATAATAAAATGCAGAATTTGATTCACACCAAACACATGTAACTTTATTCATTTATGATTCACCATTACATGATCACTACTACATATCCATCCATGGCATTAGCATCCACACAATTTGCATAGTTTTATATCACAATTGAAAGCAAGATAAAACAAATTTGAATTGAAAAAACAAATGAATTCATTAACATTCATATTCAATATGTATGTACATGGCCATAAAGAATTACTAAGCATCTCACATGGTGCACACAATTTCCACCCTTGGAATCCCATTAAATCCGCTCAATCCTCACTCACATATGCCACAGATCCTAATATACAAACAAAGCAAAACAGGGCCGGGTTTGAAACCTCACACTCTCATCCTTGCTACCTCACTTTCATCTTCAACCTCACATTTCCAGAATTAGGGTTTCAAGAAACAACAAAATAGTGAAAGATGATAGAAGATTTACCTGCAAACGAATTTAGAGTTGTTGTTGCTGAGAGGAGATGTTGAGAACGAACGGCTGTGAACGAATCAGAAGAACGATGCCGGCTGTGAACGAAGCAGAATAACGAATGGCGACGGCGGCGGCGGTTGGCAAGAAGAACGATGACGGCTGTGTGGAGGTTGGCGGCGACGGTACTGTCTTTGTGAAGAGAAACAGTGAAGAAACAATGAAGAAACAATGAAGAATGAAATACAGAACGCACGTTTGTTTTAATTTGTTTTAAAAAATTTAATTTTAAAATGAGCTACTAGAGCGCTTTTCAAAAGCGCTTTCATAGGTATACCTATACAGGCGCTTTTTCTCTAAAAGCGCTTTCGTACCATATACCTAATTTTCCCTATACCAGCGCTTTTGGAAAGCGCTCTCGTATCCACCCTTTACCAGCGCTTTTTAGAAAGCGCTCTGGTACCCCCCCTTTACCAGCGCTTTCTATAAAGCGCTCTCGTAGCCCCCCCCCCCCCTTTACCAGCGCTTTCTAGAAAGCGCTCTCGTACCCCCCCCCCCTTGCCAGCGCTTTTTTCCCTTGTTTTTTATTTTTGTTTTTTGCGCAACCTATAGCAGCGCTTTTCCCAAAAGCGCTTTAGTAGCTGCGCTTTAGTAGCTTAATTTTGGCGTAGTGAATGAGGAATGGATATCTCATGCATGTGGGGTTAGTAGATAATATATATATACAAAGATAATAACATAATCAAAGTTATAAAGTACAAATATGTAAATTAACAAGCATGTATACAAGTGGATAAAAAAGCAAAGATCATGACAATCAAGTTAACATTAACATGGTATTGCATTGAATCAAAGGGAAAGATCATGGATCTCAAAATTAGGGTTTTAGTATATACACTAACCTAATTACTTTAAAAGTTGGATAAACCCTAAGTGAGCAAGTAAGGTATCATGGTATGAGCTTTAAAGGAAGCTATTTTTAACCCTAAAAGAAATTCGCAAGTTCAAACAATTCACGTGGTGAAGGAAACATTTGAAAATATTGGTAAAAAAAGGCTTTTAAAATACATTAAAAATACTATTTTTGACTTAATTAAAAATTGATCAAATAAATATTATTTTTAGATTTTTAAAATATATTTACAAAATAGATATAATAAGTAAGAGGTGTGCAAAAAATCAAGTGAAAATAATTATTTTTGCTATGTTAAACAAATATGCAATGTTGTGAAAGAAAACAAATAAAACAAGTGGTAAGAAATATCTCTTGGCCCCAAGAGGATTTGAACCCACACCCTTGAGGTCAAGGTTTAAAACCTTAGCCACCAAGTCAGCTGCTTGTGTTTGTCATTAGGCGCATTCAAGTGATATTATGGTAAAACATGTTGAAAATCCCAAAAATGGCAAAAGGTAGGATTCGAACCCGCGCCCTTGGAGACAAGAGACTTAAAACGCATGCTTCTAGCACTAGGGTGGTCATACATCCATTATATAAAACACATTAAATTAGTTATATTTAAAAACATGTTCCAAAGTTCAAAACCATGAACTTCATCTTCAACCTTTGAACAAAAAATTTTGGAAATTCAAATTCTCTCAGGACTCAAGCATTTTCAAAAATGTTAACATGAAAGATGTGTGATTTTTCAATAAGAATCCAACTATGTATCATTCATAAATTTATTTTAACTACAACTCAAGAATTTCCCATAAAACCTCAAGAACCCTAATTTTTTAAAATTAAATTAAATAAGGCATAACAACAACAAATGAGAACTAATAGAGGGCTTTTGACCCTCACATGATTATAAATAATATAGAATCGAGATTTGTTGAAAATGATTCATAAATGAAAGAGTGCAAGTTTGAAAAACTTACCTCTGCAGATGGAGATCAAAAGCTGGATTAGAGGACTTCCAGATGAGCTTTTATGATCTTGACAGCTTCCCGGTACCTTGGAGATGCTAAATAAATGATCAATTTTCTTTGAAATGGCCAGAGACACCTTACTTGAATCAAGCTTCAAAGCTTGAAGTTGGAAGTGGAGGATTAAGATAGAGGTGTTACAAATGCAATGTGAGTATCTGGATAGCTTCTATATGATATGTGGAAGGCGTTTGAGTGCTTAAGTTGCAAAAACTTTGACTGGAAATCAAAATTCCAAAGTTTATGCAAGATGGATTTTTGAGCTTTTGGGTGCAGGACTGAGTTTGTGTTTTTATGTGTTTTAATCAAGAGGAAAAGGCCTCTATTTATAGGGAGGATTTGTGGTTTGTGGGGGGGGGGAATCGAAGAAATTGGATGTACCAAATTCAAATGGTGTTGGTTTACTTCTTTGTGAAGAAATGTGAAAGTTATGGTTCCAATGGTTTTTGCAAGCTTTAATCAAGGGCATAGGGAGGATTTTCTACATATTAGGGTGTTTCTTGTTAGGTTTGAGTTGGAGTGTGATCATAGAAAACACTTTGGAAGCTCAATGCAAGAGTTGTTGGTGATTAAAGTAACTTTTCCAAAATGGCAATGGTGCCTTTAGTCTTGAAATGGAATGATTCAATGGATATTGATCAAAACACTTGGACAGTGGCTCAAAAGTACGTGTAATCTTCTTATTAGAGCGAGATTTGCAAGTAATTGGACCTGTAATCAAGATATATGAAAATTTGGTTCAAGGTTGATTCAAGTTCATGTATTGCAAATGACCTGTAATTCAAGTATGGAGGCCCAACTTCATCTCTTCGATTCTCCTTGCTCAAAAATTCTATGGAGGAGTTCTAGTACTTTTAGGAAAGTCCTAAACATCCTCTAAAACTTTGGTATTTGGAGTTTTCTCAAATTCACAAAGGATCTTGATGGAAAATGGCTTCAAAGTTGAGTACTTTTAAGGGTCAAATCTAGCTTGAAAATTTTCCAAGTGGTGAAAGAAAAGTAATCAACTACATGGCTTCATAACTCAAAATCCTTTCATTTTTTGGAGGTTCATCCTCAAGGACAAAGTTGTAGATTGTAATTTTCTCTTCATTTTGGACTTTGGAGCATAAAAATTAGTTTCTTAATGAATAAGCTATGAGTTTTCAAAGTTAAGCATTAAACTTGTAATTTCTTCATGAAAAGTCAAAACCCTAATCTTTGACTTTTGAATCTTTAATTGATTTTCTTGATTAATCTTGATAAAATGACTTTAATAATCAAATATTCATGAGTTTGATCTTCAAAAGTCCATAGTTGACCAAATTTCCCAAAAGTCAAAGTTAATCTTGGACAGTTGACTTTTTCTAGTTGAACTGCATTCCTTCAAATACCAATTAAATCAAGCTCTCTTAATCAAATTTATGGTATGAGTGGATTATAATAGGGCATTCGATATCCTTGAGTCATGCTTTGAGCCATAAGACCATGCTTTCACCAAAGGTCAACTTCTTCAGACAATTAGGTCAAAAACCCTAATTTGTGTACCAAATGAATTGGAAACTTGTTGATCTTGAATTGAACCATACTTGGGCTTGCATATTGATGAGGGAGATCACTTAAGCATATTATTAAGCTTGAGTCCCTTTATGAGCCAATAAACCCTAATTTTACTGAGCTCCTCAATCACCTATCTTAGGAACTAAGCAACAAGCAAACACAATCTTTTTTTTGTATATTTGGTTAGCAAGAAACACATGAATAATTATGAATGATGATAATGGTGATCACACTATTTTAGATTTAATGAAAATGAGGTGGGATCTTAGGGTCAAAAATTGGGGTATGATAGTATGGAAAGGGAACACTCCTTTGGTTAGGTACGATCCCCTAGAAACGTCAAAGAAAAAAGAATGTCTCCTATCCGACCATTATGAGTCTAGGATAAAACCAATTAAGCTAAAAGCAATTATGAAATAACATCATTAGTGATATGTAATAATGAAACAAAATCATGCACTTGAAAAGAGGGAAGTAAAACCAATCATAAAGCCATAGTAAAACTATTAATATCCATTAAGGGTAGCAAAAAGCCACAATTTCATCATTCAAAACAATTAAAATAAGAAATAACTATTACAAAAAAGCCAGAGGCCAACGTCATATTCAGAATGTTTTGATCAAGGAAGCAAGCTTGAGCATCTTTGGTGGAAAGGGGCCTATTGGTAAGAAGAAACTAGTGCATAGCTAATGAATATGGCATGCTTTGAGTTTCCCCCATGACCACCTGACAGTCCTCGATAATTTTTTGTTTATATTTTTTTTAGATCGTTCACTATGGACTAGGTCCTTACCCATATTTGTCTTTGAAGAGTCTTCGCCATCCGCCTTTGATCGATCCAAGGCACGATTACCCGAGCTATCATTAGATTTCTTGCTACGGTATTAGAGGATCTTTAGCCCTTACTCATCACCCTCTCGCATGGACCTCTAGGATGTTCTTCCACTTGCTCCAAAAGTTTGGGTTTTATTGTCCCCCCAAGATTACCTTATTCACTAGCGTGATCATATCCTCATTTTGACACAGAGGAGAGCTGATGGGGTATTCTTCGCTAATGTTTTATTCCTCTTCATAATGTTAGGAATAAAACACATGTTACCTACAAAATAAAAGGAAAACAAAATTTATAACAAGTTATAAGACTAAATATAAAAATCTTTGTCTTTAGTTCTGATAGAGAATAATATATTTATAAATACTTTGACGATCAAATTAGTGTGTGTTTAAGGTGAGATTGTGTTTATAACAAATTATGTCTTATATGGAAATTATATCCTAAAAGTTATCATTGGACTTGAAACAACTTTAAGTACAGTCTAGAATAATTAATTTTGTTTATAATAGTAATCAAAGTTTAAAATTTTTATAATGGTTGATCCAGGGACGAGCAATCCCTACTAGAACTTTAGATTCAAAATTTTAGAACACAAAACTTTTTAAGAAATTCAACTTAAATACAAATATATAGCATGTAAAATTAATTATAAATATTTCTTTAAATTTTCAAAATAAATGCCTCATATTCTCATGATGGTGAGTTCAATTCTTAGTCTTAACAATTTTGTTTTAAAAACCTAAAAACTATTTTAAGCTTCCCTACACATTGGCTTGACATGGCAAAATAATAACCCGATGAATAAATATACTATGGCTATATTTCATAGGGTCCTACTTAATATTAAATATTTAAATCTTGTTGGTAAAAAAACAAAATCACGTGTGCAATGGTGATCAAATGTGAATATGATAATCACATAGATAAGATTAATCAAATAAAATACATCTTTTCTCATGGGAAGGTGTGAGAAAGATTGAGAAGATTTAATTCATTACATGAAAATAAAAACAACAATATAGAATAGAGAATCACATGGGGCATAAGACAAACTTGGTGGCACGTTCACATGTCTTGGCATGCAATGGTTGGTGACTTGTGGTTGAACTCGTACTGACGTGGAAGATATGCTAAATCTAATTCGTCGGTGACTAGGTCATTTTTCAAGTTTCAATGGCTTACGTGTTATTAATAAATATTATGCAACCATCACTTTTTTGGATTTAATGAAATGTGAGATGAGTTAAATCTGCCACCGTTGTGTTATGTTGGTGTGATTGTGAGACTCATCAATGAGTCCAACTTGGTTTCTCAAGTTTGCCAAAGCAATAATACAACTAAGTTGGTAAGTGAGAGGCAAGCTTTTTTCTACACTTAATAATCATTTCATAGAGTTTTCAAAAAATAAATATAAAAATTTTATTAAATGTTTTTAATTAACTATGTCATTGAAAATATCATAAGGGACGGAGCCAAGGCTCAGCTAGTCCGGGCAGGCGCCCTGGCTCAACTCCTATTTTCTTTGTACTTCCCCTAATTTAATAGTCGATTTTTAGACAAAATCAGGGCAAAATTAGGGGCAAAATTAGTAAAAATAGGGTGTGAAAATTAAAACAGATGAATAATTAATGGTGTAAAATTTTTGCCCAGGCTGCCTAAAATTTCTGGCTCCGCCACATTCATAAATGAATTTTATTTTCAAAAAGGTCACCACTCGACATTATCTACACAATGTATGTAATTACATGGATTTTATTTTCAAATACAATCTAATGACATAAATGAAACTATTGTTGAACATTACTTTCTATATTATAAAAAAAATTCGTAGAATAACCCAAAACAATTAAGAAGAATTATTCATAGTTCTAATACACCAAAAAATTTAATGTGTGAGAATAAACAATAACGAGAACTAAAATAAATGGCCTAAATCAACACAATAACCTGCCAAAGTGAAAGCAAAATCACAATAAATCAGAAGAAGATAAAAGACAAGAACACAAAAAATGTGTTTACCTAGTTTGATGAAACGTTCTGTTACACACACACACACACACACACACAGAGAGAGAGAGAGAGAGAGAGAGAGAGAGAGAGAGAGAGAGAGAGAGAGAGAGGAGAGAGAGAGAGAGAGAGAGGAGAGAGAGAGAGAGAGAGAGAGAGAGAGAGAAGAGAGAGAGAGAGAGAGAGAGAGAGAGAGAGAGAGAGAGAGAGAGAGAGAGAGAGAGAGAGAGAGAGAGAGAGAGAGAGAGAGAGAGAGAGAGAGAGAGAGAGAGAGAGAGAAATTTCTAGGGACAGATGTTGGACACAATGTCTTAGACAATTGTGCATAACTTGATGATAGCAGATTGACAGCAACTATGAAATAAAATAAAAGTAATAAAGGACATAAAGGATTGATAACTCAGTTCAGTGTAACGTCACCTACGTCTGGGGGGCTTCCAATCCAAGAAATGAAATTCACTCTCAATAGAATTAGTACAAATTGTCTTAGAAGAACAACCTTTGTTCAGTGTCCATCTTCTTAATTCTACCCGTGTATTTTTAATTAACTATGTCGAAAATGATGTAGAACTCAGCTATCATTTTCTCCCAGCTCCGATGTTTCCTCAGTGTTAAGTAGCATCTATTCCAAAACCATCAAAAGCTTGTTGTGGCTCATGTTTGCGGATGATACCTCGAGTGCTCAGCTTGAGACATGCTTGATTGTGCTATTTTTGTACTCTATCTCTTGAGTCAATCCTTGTGCTAAGTTTTGGCAGCATATGCATCATTAACATGCATCAAAAACAGTCATGCATTCACATTTGCTATCATGAAGTTTACTGTCAATCAGATTTCTCTTTCATTTAGAGTGTCTTTAGGCAGAAAATACTCACTTTCCTTGAAATCCTTACTGAATTTGTTTCTATACTAAAATAATATGTTTCAGTTATTCTGTTCAAAATGCTTATGAACAGAAATCCAGTGAGTTATTCCCTCACTTGATCCAGTCTTATTTGGCAGTTTCTTTCCATTTGGCCATGGATTGAATTTCGGTCGCTGGAAGATGAATGTTGAGATTATGCCCTTGTGTTTGCACCCTCAATCTTTGAAAAGAAAAGCAGAGTATTATTGATTACTCCTCACCGTCAGTGGTACGACGGTATATCTCTTTCATACCTTCAGTGGAACGTTGGTATATTTTATCGTCAGTGGTACGACGGTGCATCTCTTTCATACCTTCAGTGGAACGTTGGTATATTTTATCGCCAGTGGTACGAAGGTATATCTCTTTCATACCTTCAGTAGAAAGTTGGTATATTTTATCGTCAGTGGTACGACAGTGCATCTCTTTCATACCTTCAGTGGAACGTTGGTATATTTTATCGTCAGTGGTACGACGATATATCTCTTTTCTACCTCCAGTGGAACGTTGATAGCTCACCTTCAGTGGAACATTGGTGTATCTTGTTATCTTCATCGTCAGTGGTACGTCGATGTATTTTTTTATACCTTCAGTGGAACGTTGGTATATTTTATCGTCAGTGGTACGATGATATATCTCTTTTCTACCTCCAGTGGAACGTTGGTAGCTCACCTTCAGTGGAACGTTGGTATATGATATCGTTAGTGGTACGACGATATATCTCTTTTCTACCTTCAGTGGAACGTTGGTAGCTCACCTTCAGTGGAACGTTGGTGTATCTTTTTATTTTCATCACCAGTGGTACATCGATGTATTTTTTATGCATAACTTCAGTGGAACGTTGGTAAATGTTATCGTCAGTGGTACGACGATATATCTCTTTTCTACCTTCAGTGGAACGTTGGTGTATCTTGTTATTTTCATCGTCAGTGGTACGTCAATGTATTTTTTATGCATACCTTCAGTGGAACGTTGGTATATGTTATCGTCAGTGGTACGACGATATATCTCTTTTCTACCTTCAGTGGAACGTTGGTAGCTCTTCAGTGGAACGCTGGTGTATCTTGTTATATTTTCATCGTCAGTGGTACGTCGATGAATTTCTATTCATATCATCAGTGGAACGATGATGTGTTTTCTTTTAGTGAAAAATTGGTATCTTGATTCTCCAGTGAAAGGTGATATATTTTCTCATCCCCAGTGAAAGAGGATGCATTCCTTCTCCACCTTCTTTGAAAGTTGGTGTATTTTCTCATCCCCAGTGAAAGGTGATGCTTTAACCTCTCTGGTGCGAAATGTTTTCCCCAGTGAAGTTTCTTTTCTCAGCAAAGTTTCATTTCTCCAACAAAGTCTTGTTTTCCCCTGTGGAGTTCTTCCCGCAAGACATTTGTTTTCCCCAGTGGAGTTCCTTTTCCTCCTAAGTGGTGTTTTGTTTCATCACCATCATCATATGCATTCACTAAACATTGCATTGCATCTTAGGTTCAAAAATTGTGTGTTTTATATATTTAAGTCTCTTCAATCTCGTCAAAACGAAGATTTGGAATCATGGTATCTCCGGATCTAAGAAACTTAAATAGGGGCATCTGTCATACCCCAATTTTTGACCCTAAGATCATACATTGATTGCATTTTAATCATCAATCAAAAGCAGCATTGTGAAGCTCTATTCTTGATACTATGATTATCTCTGAGGGGAATAGTCAAGCACTTATAGCTTTTAATTTGTTTTATACTATCTAAAATCCAAAAATATGTATTTTGTCTCTTTTGTTTATATTTTACAGGTAAAAGATCGGGCAAAAATCAAAACAGTGCAAGAAGAAATTTTTTTGAAAATTTGAAGGTGGAAATCGATTTACCCATATGGGAAATCGATTTCCTGGGGCGCAAATTCAAAAAAATAGAGAGGGAAGCATGACATCATTTTGGCACCTATTTTCTTTGATCATTTTTGTCATTTTACCAATTTTCCACCTCACCAAAATTAGTTCCCTTCATTAAACCCATTTTAACCTCATTTTACCAATTAAACACCAATTAAACACAATATTAATTACCAAGTGCAGAATGACCAGATTGCCACTACTCTTGCTACAATCCTATAAATAGAGGTCTCTACCTCTTCATTTGACAAGCTTTGAGAGCCAAAGAAATTCTTGCATTTTCACTTCTCATCCTTTCCAAAACCCTCACCCAAAGTTCATTTTCATAGAATTAGTAAGATTCACCTTGAATCTTGCTAGTTTTGAACTAAACCTTCTTCATTTCACTCTTTTCTTTGCTTGTTCATCTCCAATTTTGAAGGATCTACTCATTTGGTGCTTATTCTTGAAGCTACTCCAAGATTTTGTTCAAGAAGTGGTAAAATTCTAAACTCTAAGATGTAGATCTTTGTTGCTTGTGTTCAATGCATCTTTGATGCTACATTGGTCCTATTTGATGGTGAATTGATGGAAATTTCGTGCTCCAGTTGATATGTGATCATAAGGTGTTTGTATGTTTGCTTAAATCAAGTTTTATGCTTCTTAATGCTGTTTTTTTGAAAATTGTGCGCAGGAAATCGATTTCCTAGAGAGGGAAATCGATTTCCACTCTGTTTTTGCGCCAGATTTGAAAATATGCACTGAGGAAATCGATTTCCCACAGAGGTAAATGGATTTCCACTGAGGCAGAATGTTTTTTTTTTGCTTTTTTATGCTTGTTTTGACTTCCTTTTTCCTCCACTTCATTAATATCATTGGATCTAGGATGTTGATAGGTTTGAAATGACCAAATTCATAATATTAGATGAATGATATTAATGATTGTGTGAGTTGATTTACTTTATGAATTTTTATTCTTCTTCTCCTTCTTTTTTTCTTTTGATCGATGAAAGTCTTAATACCTTGAGAATTCTTATGGATTCTTGGTAAAGACTAGATCGTTACCTATTTTCTTTTCGTTCGGTATTGCTTTCCGAGAGTGATCTATATATCGCTTCTCTCGCATGCATTAGCACATAAAGTTTTGACCGGCCTCGTTGTAGGGTGATTTCTACATAAATCACTTGGCAATCTGCTTAACATAGCGTAATATTTCGTGTCCCGAATCAAAAAAGACCATATGCGGTTGATTTAAGACTTATGGAGGTTTATCGTGTAGTCGCTGTGATTTTATCAAGTTTCTGATAAATGTCCATTGAATTTAAATCCGAGAACATCCTTCACTCACCATCGATATTTATTACTAACTTTGATAACATACTTGACAAGTTTCAAGATAGTTATCTTTAACATCTAACAATTGACTTTAATTTCCGCATTTTATTATACTGCTCTTTATATTTCTTGCTTTATTGTTTTATTTTATCATTTCATCATGTTTATGTTTCCGCCATTTTCTCTTTGTCCATTTGGACGTTTATATTCCGTTATTTTCTCTTTGTCCATTTGGACGTATTGTTTATGTTTCCCCTATTTTCTTTTTGTCCACTTGGACCATACTTTACTTTTATGCTAAAACACTATTAAACAACAAAAATCTAAAAACACATAAGGCTCTCTCTTGGACTATTGGTTACTATCCCGAGCATTTTGGAGACTTGGACTTTTGGACTTAGTACCTCTGGACCCTGTCATTCTGTTGTTACTCTGTGGTTATTCTGCTTGTCTAGTATTGGATTGTTGTCTGTTTGTGTATGCAGGTATCTCCTTGAAAGCCCTTGATGGTTAATTCCAAGGCATTATGATAAGGATTTTACCCGAAAACAGTCGTTACTCTGCCCGATTTTCGTCAGAATTTTAATGTGCTTAATGCAATGTGGTGCTAAAGATAATAAGTTCATTTGGATCCCCAAGTGGTAATGTGTTGGTTTAGTATTGATATTTCAAAGGATGGGAAATCTACCTTGACTCATAATGTCAAGTGTTGGCTTCTTATTTCGGTTAGACCGTTTCTTTCCTTAGCTTTTATTTTACGCACTAGCATAGCCTCTTCATCTCCTCCCCTTCTTAGATTTTCAAAATCTTCTCCCTTTTTCCAAAACCTTCTTATGTTTGTAAAATCTCTTTTAAAACCTTTTCTTTAAAATATCTTTTGTCCTTAGTGGCTTTTCTTCAAAAGTTTAGACACGATTAATTGTTGTAGTGAGTTGCGATACCCCACGATTTTGAGATTGATTGATATAATGAGATCTTTTCCGCGTGAGAGATCTAGTGGCATACTTGTTGATTTCCATCCGAGTTGGAGCCCTTCTTTCATTTGCGACGCAAAGAACTCATTTGTTCTCATGATCAAGATCAATGGCTGGGTATTTTTTCTCCAACGACCATAAAGTGTTTATTCCTTTTAAAAACCGTTTTCCCTTTTAGAGCGGAACTACATTAGCTCTGACTTCTCCATTGCACCGAGGAGGTATGTAGGCACAAGGCTCAACGTCTTGCCGAGCTTATTTTAAAAAAATAAAACAAACCCCTTTTTTTAGCACACAGAACACAGATTTTCGAAAAGGTTCCTGTGGGATACCATAGATATGAGGGGTGCTTAAAATCTTCCTCTTGTATAATCAACACCCGTACCTAAGATCTCTTTTTGTTTTAAAAACAAACTTTGGGTTTTTTTTCGTTCTTTTCCTTTTTCCTTTGGAAATAATAAAGCGCGGTGGCGACTTTCACTGAAATATTGAGTCGAGTCAACTTAATGATTTCGTTCTCAGATTTTCCCCGCTACACGTAGTTAAATTATAAGCCATTTGTAAGCTTCTTTCTTTCTATTGCATGATGTATTTTAGAATATTCTAAATGGATGTTAAAAGTATGTTTCTTAACGGCTACATCCAAGAAAAAGTATACATTAATCACCCCTGGTTTTAAAAACTTTGAATTTTTCAAGTATGTTTTCAAGTTTTAAAATGCTATAAATGGTTTAAAACAAACCCTCCTCACTTCTTATGACCACTTGAGAAAATTTATATTTGAAAACAATTTTGAAAGAGACAAAGTTGATACATTACTTTTTATTAAAAAATAAAAATAAGTATGACATGCTTCTTGTTCAAATACATGTAGATAATATCATCTTTGTTCTACTAATGAATTTTGTGTAAAGATTTTCATGACACCAGGCAAAGAGGATTTGAAATGTCTAAGATGGGTGAGCATCGTTACATCCTTAGTCTACAAAATTCATCAAACAAAGGAAGAAATTTTTTGTAAATTAATCAAAATACCAAAAAGAGCTTCTCAAAATATTTGGGATGCAGAATTTCAAAGATATATCAACTTCCATAGCACTTTGAGTTACCTAGAAAAATATGACCGAGACAATTCATTAGTAGAAAGTAAGCTTAGAGGTATGATCAAATATCTTCTTTATGTCACTGATAATCATCCTAATAACATGTTTAGTATTTTCATTTGTGCATGTTTTCAAGCAAATCTCAAATAATCATGCCTCTTTACGATCAAACCCATTATGAGGTACCTTACTGGCATATAACACAAGGATTTATGGTATTCTAAAGGGACGAATTTTACTTTAGTTGGGTACTCCAATTGAGGCTATGGAAGATGTAAAATGGATTGAAAAATTACTAGTGAAATTTGTCACTTGCTTGGTAACTCTCTAGTATCTTGGCATAGTAAAAAAGAATAAGTTGTTGAATTATCCACAACCAAAGTAGGATACATTGTTCAGGTAGTAGTTATAAGTAAATAATCTGGATGAACAAAAATTAAGTGATTATGTTATTAATCTCGAAACTGTCTTGATTAAGTGCAACAACACTAACACCATAAATCTCGCAAAAATTCGTTACTTCACTCTCAGAATAAAGGCATTGAGATTGTGTAACATTTTATTAGGGATTATATCCAAAAGAGGGATTGATTGATTGAGTTTTTAAAATCATGTAATAAACTCAAATATACTTTTACCAAATCGTTACCTAAGGAAAATTTATTTTCTATAAGAAGTGAATCAAAAAGAGAAATATAATACATAGCTTCAAGTGTTGTATCTTCTTAGGATCTTGTTGTAAATAGTGGTGTGTTTCTTAATATTAAAATATACATACACTCACAAAAATATTTTTCTAAACATCACTCTTTTTAAACCTCTTACGAACATTTTATAAAGAATGAGGAAATGGTTTTTAATTTGGATAATTAATATTGTTGTGTATATTCGATTATAGAGTGTCTCGCCCAATTATCAATTGTGGATGTGCCATAATCGATTATGTCCCTATTTATGTATGAGTAATCGGTTAAGGTTGATGTATTATCAGTTATGACACGTATCAAATCAAGTGTTTCTTAATATTCTATCAAATAATTGATTACAAATATGCCATAATCAATTGTTGACCGAATGCAAACTATTTTCATTATTTCCTTTTATACAAGAATTTATGGCAGCTCAACTATATGTAGGACACTGGTGATCATTTGAAAAAACACATCAGTCGAACACCTAGACAAAAATTCATATCTTCCTTTTGCATTATGTTCCATAATTTTCATACACGTAATATATATTATTTTGTTTTAAAGGAGAAGCCCTATATATAGATATTATTTGTAATTGTTGTTATTATTTTGATCTCATTGAAAACCAAGAGAGACTTCTTCTCAAGAACTTGTAAGATTTTTATGTTTCAAGGTAAATCTATTTTAAAATTTTGGTGTAAAGTTGCAAGTTGAACATATGTTAAAAACTTGATTGTTAGTGAAAATCTCAAAGTGCTCTCCATGGGACTGGTTAGACCCATTAGGAAATATAATGTAAAAGGAAAGAACACATTAGAATTATCCTAGTTAGACCAAAAACCACAAGGCATACTCTAGTACCCTAGAATCACTCTTAGAGATTTCCACTATCATAGAGCTTTTAGCACATAATCACTTATTAATGTTCTTACACCATGCTTTTATCTGAGGTTCAACTTGCAACTTTTATAACTTATCAAATTTCAAAAGAATATACTTCTTTTGGTTTACATTCAAATATCTAAATAATGTAGCAGTGGGTACACAAGAAATCTCTACTAAATAGTTACTCTCTCAATACTAAAATAATATTTTACATGAGTATGAAAATTTAGAGCAAGATCAGAGTAAAGAATAAAGTGTTTTTTTTAAAGAATACTAGTGTGTTTTCAAATGAACATAACTTTTAAATTAGATAATTTATATGATCAAAGAAAAATGAAAGGGTCAAATTCGACCCATAATCGACTAAGCTATGATCATAATCGATTATGAACTAGAAAATATGGAAAGATTTTCTAGATTAGAAGTATAATCAACTGCACTAGGTATCCACAAAAATAATTACCACACGAATTTTAACTTATAATTTATTACACAAGGTCCATATTCGATTATAGGTCATGTTATGCTACGTAATCGATTAAAAAGACTTCCTAATGAAGGTTCAATGAAACACAAAAAAGGGGGGGTTTGAATTGAGTTTCAAGATTAAAACTTTTTCGAGCACCCATCCCCAAACAACACAGAGATAAAAATGATAAAGGAACACGGGTATTTTTATCATGGTTCACCTCTCAACTAGGGTACCTCCAGTCCATCCAACAAGGTGATTTCGCCTTCTCAAAAAGGACTTAATCCACTAATCAAAAACTTTGATTACAACCACAATGAGTGCAACCAGTGTCTTCTCAAGGATTCTGACTATACCCTAGTCCCTCAAGAAAATCAACCAAACATGTTAAGATTACAAAGTTTTGTATTTACAAAGTGCTTCTAAGAAAGCTCATACACACATTTTCAAACAACATGATTTCTTTACAAAGAATGAAGGATATAAATATTTCAAGATAACAACAACTTTCTTCTTTGTGTAGTGTTTCTCTGAATTTTATTCTCGGTGCTTCTCACTTGATTTCTATCTATATCATTGATTTTCCAGGCTTCAAAGACTCCTTTAAATAGATTAAGAATAGATTCGTTGGAGGGTGAAGTTGAAATTTCATAATATCATAGTTGGATGAAGATGTTTGTTTGAACAGTAGTAGAGTGGAGCTTGCAGTATAGTGTGAGGAAGGATGACATGTGTTGAAAAAGTTGATACACCAGTACAATATTTTATCATGTTTTGCAGGGTAGTGGAGAGGATATATGATTTTGTACTATATTAATATTTCCTTCACTACCTTACTTCAGAGTTAACATATTGAGTCAGAGGCTTCGAATATACGTTGTTGAAGCATGATCAGAGTTCAGAGTTGGTCTTCAAATCTTGAGAACGTGAGCCTTTAGAGTCTTGAATCATCAGAGTCAGTCTGAATAAAATTCTTTCAAGAGTTTACTTGATGCTTTCACATGAAGACTAGCTTGTAAAAACATCTTTGTATTCTTCCATAGTTCAAAGTGCGTTTGATGTCTAGAGTTCAGAGTTAGTCGTTTAGAGTCTAGAACTTCACTTGTCTAAAGTCTAGAAATTTCTATCCCAGAGTCCAGAGTCTATATATCAGAATCTGCACACTTAACAAACCATTAGAGTATAAAATTATTCTATATACTTTGTTATCATCAAAACTCAAGGATTAGTTGCAAAATCAAACTTGTTCCAACCACTAATTAATTATGATTCAGTATAAAATGTTTTGACCTAATCCAATGTGATTTTCAAAAAACGTTTTGAGTATATATGAAGTTTTAAAAAAGAAATTTTATGAGTGTGTATATGACTTTACTAATTGAGAGTAACACACTCAATTTTATAATTATTAATCCTAGAAAGATAAGGCAGTTGTGCATAGGATCGGATGATGAATTTTTAGCATATAAGTTTGTTTCTTCATGTTGTTCTTTATCATTTGGTTATTTTATGCCAATCATCATAAGCTTCTCGCATTTTTATTTAATTCAATATTTCTCATTTATTGGATGATGTTTATGATATCTTGCCTTAATCCCCTTTCATCATCAAAATATCTTAAATGTGTTAAGCACATAGAACAATATTCTCCCTAATTTTAATGACAACCATATATATCTTAGGGTTTGTTTAGTTGTAAGGAGAAGTTGAAAAGAGAGACAGAGATAAGAGAGTGTAAGAAGAGAGAAAAAGGTGAGGGATAGAGTTGATTTCATGTTTTGATTGGGATAGAAGAAACATATAAGAAATAGAGAAGAATTAAATGTTGATTAATTTTAAAAGTACTAAAATACCCCTAGCTAAAATCTTCAATTAAAACTATTTTTTAATTCACTTAATCATTTCAATTTTCTAAAAGCATATTTTAACAAAATTATTTAATAAAATATAATTAACAAATATTATTATTTTATTTTTAGTAAACTTAATTAATTAACTCACAATTTTTTAAGTACATTTATTTACTCATTTTTCTGTCTCACTTCCAAACCGCTAAATATTTAAGTTGATAAAATCAAAATTAACCTAATCAACAGTATTGTTTCTTCCTTGATTATATTTAGTTTCACCATCAAAAAATACATGCAAAATAGGCCGTATTGGATTGAATATCTTTGATTTATTAATCATATATAAGTTTGTTTATTAAATGGTAGTTGATATGTCCATTATCTATTAAAGAAGAATGAAAGAAATATAAAAACAAAAAAGAAATGAGAGTTTCCTTTATTTATTTGTAGTTTAGGGAAGAATGAAAAAGGAGTAGGACCCATGTGGATTTACTCTCACACCGCTATTTTTGTGGTGCTCCAAATGAAAGAAATTCATCACCTCTCTTGAATTTCTCATGTCTCTCTTTCTCTCTTTTATATATCTCTCAAAAAAAACAAAGGATAGAGAGGCGGCTTAGAAAAGAAGTCAAGAAGAAAATACATTGGAGTTTTAATTTCCCTAACATATATAGATAGTATACTCTCATTAAGAGTATAATTCTCCCTCTTTGGCATTATCAAAAAGAGGGAAACACGTAAACATCGAAGAAACACATACAGCAAGAAAAAACACATATAGCAATTTAATCAATGAATTACGGGCTCAATATTCCAATTCAGTTGTTATGAAAAGGAAATATTCTTTAGAAAGAAGTTTAGTAAAAATGTCTAAAATTTCATTAGATAAACTCATAAACTCAATTATGCAATCCCTTAAATTTTTCCTAATAAAGTGATGCATAATCTAATTATGTTTAGTCTATGAATGAAGTATTGGATTTTAAGTGACGTTTGTGGGGATAGTGTTGTCACACTTAATTTGAACAATTTCGAGATTAATATCATAATCACTTAATTTTTTCTTCATCCAAATTACATGAGCATAACAACTACCCTAAATGACGTATTCAGCTTCAGGTGTGGATAAAGTGGAACTTACTTATTTCTTACAATACCAAGAGACGAACAAATTTCCATACAAGCGACATGTACCACTTGTAATTTTCCAACATAATTTACAACCATTGAAATCAGAACCAAAGTAACCAACCAAGTTGCACCCCATCCCTTTTGGATACCATAAGCTTATAAGTGGTATGCTAATGAGATACCTTATAATGCATTTGACCGTAATAAGGTGCGATTGTTGATGGTTTGCTCGAAAGCATGTACATATATAGATATCAAACACAATAGTATGACAAAAATTAATAAGATAAAGCAGAAAACCGATCATGCCTTTATATTTGCTTTCTTATAGTAATTTCCCTATTCATATTTATCTAAGTAACATAATGTGCTCATGTGATAGTTGCCGCGGCGGGAAATTTTGAGATTAAGATATTGATTAACTTAACTCGGATGAGCAAGAGTCGGCACTAAAATTTATTGTTTCCAAAAAGGAAAAGGGAAAATATAGATAAAATCCTAATAAAAGATCTAGGTAAAAAAGTCAATTACACAAGGGGAAGATATTAGTACCCCTCATGTCTATGGTACTCCACGGGATTCACTCTTGTTATTCTAATCAATGGGTATGTATATCTATAACTTACTTACTAATGGGGGGAATGCCTGAATGATTTTATTAGGAGAAAAAGAAAAGGATTTTATTATTGAGCTCGCCAGGGTCTTGTAACAGTCATAGCTTCGTGGTTCGTCTTAAAAAAGGTTTTGTTTGTTGGTGTTTTTATGGGTGATATTAAGTTTGCATTCTAACAGTTAACATTTACCGTTCGACGTTTGGAGACTTACGTGTTGTTATATTATGTAGAACGGAGTTAACATATCCTTTTTGAAAGGTTTTTAAAGTGAAAAGCCTAAGAAGTAAAAATGATTTGGACTTGGTTTGTCTTTTTGTTGGGAGAAATACTTCAAATGGCTCCCTTAAATAAGAGATACTTTAACATTTCCTCCTTTAGTTTTGAAAGTGTTTGAAAAATGATTAAGTGTTTTGAGGTTTTGGTTATGGAAATATTTTAGTCTTAAGAGAATGAAATGCAAAAGAAGGAAAAAAAATCTAATGGGAGACTTGATCCTAATTTTTGTCATGCCATGATGGACTTAAAGTTTGGATTGAGGGGAATAACTATCCTAATGTTGTCATACTTGGATTAAGAGTCCCAATGTCTATTTCAAATTCATCCTTAATCAAATATTATGTTTGAATGAGAAAACCTAAGGGATCGTGTGAATCAAGCAAGCAATGATCAAAGACATCAAGTGAAAAAAAAAGACATAGCCCAAAGTGGAATTAACAAACACAAAGATAAGCAATAAAACCCTAAGTAAAAGGAATGAAAATCTAAACCCTAAAAAGAGTGTCAAGCATGCCTCAAAGAATCAATAGTTAAACTTCATGAGGGAAGCATCAAGACATATTAAATTCAAAACCCTATTATTATTACATTCATTAAGACAAAGTAAGAAGGCATCAAGAACATGGTAGGTGTTAGGTCTGTGATTTTATGATTGGAAACAATTTTGGTAAAAACGTGTTTCATTTGGGAAAACATGTATCACAAACTAATTTTGAACAAGATGTCATGAAATCTTGATCAACTATGCAGCAGGTGCTGCTTATGTTCATTGTAGAGTGAAATCCTGAAAGATGTGACATCTTATACCATTACACCAGTTAAAGTCTGCAAGTTTGTATCCTAAAAAAGTGAGATTCTTGATGGTTCTAGCCTAATAATGAACAAGATGTCATGACATCTTGATCCACTGTGTAACAGGTGCTGCTTATGTTCATTGCAGACTGATGTCCTAAAAGATGTTATGACATCTTATACTAGTACACCAGTTCAATTAGAATCTTACCTATTGGAGAAAGTCCAATGCTTCTTCACATATACTTTTGGAGTGAGATAATGATCAGGTTAGCTTCCTTGAGTCCTCATGAGTGTGTTGCAATGCTTACATTTTGCTGAAACTCTCTCAATCTTTCGGCACAAGTCAACTTGTAAGTGAATAAAATGGAAGTTGGGTTATGGTTATGGAAGACATACAGCTAAAAACTAATGCATACACACTTGGTTTTTTTTACTTCTTTTTTCTTTTCAATATTTTTGCTATTAGGGCCAATAATTTCATATGAGGCCCCTCCTCTTTTTCTTTTATTTTATCAAAACCTTTTTCAAAAAACCCTTTGGTTTTACCTCTCTTTTGGCCAATGATTTAATATGAGGCCACTCTTTTCAATTTTCAAAATCTTGTTTTTGGCCAATGATGACCCATGAGGCCTCCCTTTTTTTAATCTATTAGTCCACAATTGTCTATGTAGTTTTCCTTATGAACAACACCAAAGTTACCCTAAAACCTCCTTTTAAAACCAAAAGGCTAAATGGGTCCCCTAGAGTACAAGGGAGGCAAAAGGTGTCTAACACCTTCCATTTGCCTAAATTACCTACTTACCCATAAATCTCCAATTTAAAAGGTTTTTTTTTCCTTTTTTCCTTTTTAAATAAATTAAGGGTGGCAGCTCTGCTTTTTTTATTAATTTTTTTTATATGAATGGTGTGTGAATGAAAATTTCAACACAATCTTGCAAGAGAAGCAAGATTCGAAGAAATGGCTTTTTTGGTGCTTTAATGGAGTTTTGAGTGAGAATGTTGATAGATTCTAGTGTGAGGGGAATTCAAGGTGTATGTTGCACTGAGATAGAGCCCTCTATTTATAGGGAAGCTTGAGGAAACTAGAGCTGGTCAGAATTGGAGCTTATGGAGTTTTGGTTTGGTTGAATTTCAAGTTTGAAGTTTCATGAATGAGATGGTTTCAAGGCATAACTTCAAAATTTTTAGGGTGGTTGAGGAGATTAGGGGTAATGGATGAGTGTGATTAGGAGCAGGAAAGGAGTGTAATCAGATGCGAATCTCATTTACAAACTCAACGTATGTTTAAGGTTAACTTTTGCAAACATGGATATGGAGCTTTACGAAGAAATGGTTCATAAATGGCATGGAACTTGGACAACGCTCAAAGCTCTTGTGTAATGCCTCAAAGGTTTGTGTAAAAAATGCTTCTTGCAGAGATTTAGAAGCAACCTAGGCCTACAATCAAAGATCTTGAGGTATGGCATAGGTTATGGGCATGGTTTGTAACATGAACTTGAACAAAAAATCAGCTTTGGCATGCCAACTTCCCCTCTTCAAAACTCCTAGCTGAAGTAAGATAAATTCATGCTATTGGATTCTTTAGAAAGAGGACATCATCCTCTACAATTTCATGTTGATCACTTTCATTGAATCATCTCGGATCATGAAGAAAACTGGCCATCAAAAATCAATATTGTAACAAAAAACACTTGGAAAAAAATTATGGGTATTTGGCCATTTCCACAACTTTGAAACCTCAACTTTAGGACTTCATATCTTCCAATTTCAATGAGTTTTTTGGATCATTCTTTACATAACAATGAATTATATAATGTCATCTCTAAGTACATCACTTGAGCATGAAATATGGTGGCTTGAATTGATCACAAATTGGTCATAAAGTCATTCACTTGGCAAGGTCAAAACACTTAGAAAATTTTCTAAGTGTTGGGATTTTTCAACAACTTGAAACACCAAATTTGGTCGTCAATTTAAACACCTTTAAGGATCCTTTTGAATTCTAATCTTTTCACCATATTGAAATATTCCATGAGACCTTTTCAAAGAGCCTTTGTTTTCAAATTTAGGATACTTGAGGAGGAAGTTATAACCTTGAGAAGTTGGCTAGATGAACAAGACTTTTGGTACTTAGAAAAATTCCAAAACCCTATTTTGATCTTTTGCTTGATTTTCTTGATTAGGCTTGATCAAATGAACACATTGGCCATATTTTCATTATTCTTGACTTGAGAAGTCCATGGTTGACCAAAAATCAAAAGTCAAACTTTGACTCTGAGCGATTGACTTTGTATCAGATTAATCAAGTGATTTTTAACCAATTGGAATCTTGTGATCATGAAGTGATGTTGGAAACTTTGAGACACTTTAAATTCCAATGAAATTATATCCTTGAAGATCCCCTTAATAGGGCAAATTTTGGGGTGTAATAATAGTGCTTCGGCATTTTCCATTCCAAATCTTTTTAAGAGTTATCTAAAATATATAGTTTGATTTATGAAGGTTCCTTCTTTTTTTATGTATGTGGACTCCAAGGAAGTACTGAATTTGAGTCATCATTGACATTTCAAACTCATTTTGCATCATATTAGAAAATTTCTTACACAAAGATTCGCCAGTAGCACCAAATACAATATCATCGATTTAAATTTGAATAAGTAAAATGTCATGCACTTAATTTTTTGATGAAAAAGAGTTGTATCAACCTTTCCTCTTTAAACTTTTTCAAGTAGAAACTTGCTCGATTAGTCATACCAAAAGTGAAAGGCTTGTTTTAAACTGTAAAGCCTTTTTCAACTTGAAGACATGATTATGAAAAGTGACATTTTTTAATCTAAGAGGTTGATCAATATACAAATCCTCTTGAATGCAACCATTTAGAAAAACCCTATTTAGATCCATTTGGAAGAGTCTAAATCCATAATACAAGAAAAATTAAGAAGCATTCTTATGGCTTCTAATCAAGGTACAATGGCATATGTGTCATCTAAATAGATGCCTTCATGTTGATTGTATATTTTTGCAACAAGCCTTAATTTGTTTCTTAAATAATTTCATTTTTCATGTTTGTTGTGAAAAAGACGTTTGGTTCCAATCATTAGGTTAATCCTAGTTTTGGGAACATGTAAAATATTGTTTCTCTCAAATTAATTTAGATATTCTTGTATCGTAAAAGACCAATGTTCATAAATAAGAGCTTCATTAATGTCTTTTGGATCTATTTGAGAAACAAAAGCTATATAATTACATTCTTGGTTTAGAGAGTGTCGAGTAGTTTCCCATTTTAAGATGTCTTGTATTGGATATTCTCTTGTATTGGTGAGTGACACGTCGCAAGTGCACGATTATGCGAAGTAGTACAAAGTTATCGAACCTCAAGGACCAATGGTTGAATACTTATTTCTGTTCTATCTGTGTGAATCTAGAGTGACTGAATAATTAAATTTTGGCTTAAGTGAAAATATACTTTAGTGAAAATAGCTTAAATAAAAAGCATTTTTCAAAAAACAACTTAAATAATAATCACTTAAAAATATCAAAACAAACAGAACTTTAGGGTCATGAGACTTATTCTGACGTTATCATATAATCCAAATCACTTTCTATTACGAGAATTTTAACACGGTTTATAATCCAAATCACTTTCTTCATTTATTACCTCTAATGATTGTACTATTTTGATTTCTCTCTCTTCCAAATACTATATGCACACTCACACACAACTGCATTTTTCACTTCCACGCATCTTTTGTTAGAAACCCTAAAATCCTAAACCCTAGTTCTCTCAATTGTTCATCTGAGTTTGTCATTCTTCTCAACATCGTCAACAACTTCAACACCTTCTCAACAACATCTTCATGAATCATCAATAACAAGAAGCTGTTAAGTTCACACAAGAGTGTGAATGAAGCTTAATTATCCTTGGTCATCATCTACTATTTCTTCCTCAACAACAACCATTTATTCGTCATCCTCAACTGCATTAATTGTTGATGAAAATCATATTACAAAGAGAAATCTTCAAGCTCATTGTATCACTCCTGCCCAAGATCTAAGAGTACTTCGTGAACATCTAGTTAATTTTGAGAACATGGCTGCAAAAAATGTTGATTTAAGTCAAGAACTGAACGCACAAGGGTGGAAAAGCTATTTCAAAAGAATGTACGGTCCAATCTATGAAGCACTTGTAAAGGATTTCTGGAGACAAGATGAGTGTGATAATTTGCACATCATATCTCACGTTCTAGTCTCGAAGATTATCATTACTGAAAAATCTATTTCAGAACTCTTGGGAATGAACTTTTCAAAAGGGAAACATGTATACAACACGAGGAAGAAGTCAAACTTTCTAAGAAGAACCATCCATAAGGCTATCTTCAAGAACTTTACTCTTGATCAGAAGGAATACAAAGCAGTTGATCTTCATGACAATCTGAGGATTTGGCATAAGATCATTTTGGGATGCATATACCCTAAACCTTACTCAAACTCTTTAGAATACTTAAACACAGATTAAAAGTACAAGGTGTAGTATTTAATGCTCATAATAAGATGAATCTTCCCTGCATTCTATTCTGTTATGTGAGGGACACTATCTTCAATACCAGAACCACAGATAATGGGAACATAAAGAATCAACCCTATATTCCTTTTAGAATATTCCTGTCTGATATTTTCATGGAAAGTGGTCTAATCAAGTTTCTGACAGAAGAAGTAAATTCATAGAGAATCTGGTCCCAGCAATCGGAGAGCACTTCAATGCGTATAATCTGAAGCACATGTCCATATCGAAGGAAATCAATTTTCCTTCTTTGATAGTTCCCTTTAATACTATCTTCAGAAGAAGAATTCCTGTCAATAGGTTTCCCTCTTTCATTCAAAGGAATCAGTGTTATGAAACCTTGGTTCTTCCAACAAATACTATTCGTCATTCCAAAGGCAAAAGGAAACAAATTTTAGAAGACTATGAATGTGGAACAACGAAGAAGTATGACAAAGGTCAAACTAATAAAAGTCCTTAGTTTACTCACTATCCAACATCTTCTATTGATGGTTCTAAAGCAGTCGATGCTTCTTCAAGTAAGTTTACTGTCTTTGTGAAGTCTGAGCATTTTGATGAAACTATCAATGAAACATCTTTTCCTACCTTTTCAACAAGTTCAATAACCCCTTCCAAACAAACTGATATATCTATGTCTTTGACATATAATCCAAAAACAGCTTCAAATCCATTTTAACTATTCCTTTCTCATCATCTCTTCAGACCTACACAACATCTGTTCTCTCTCCAATTTCTGAAGGTATTCACCCTGCCATCTCCCAAACCATGTTTGAATTCACACCTCAAGGTTCAATGAACAATTAGTCACTATTTCCTTAACATTCTAATCTTTCATCTCCTCACTATGAGAATGTGCCTGGCTCTATCCATTCTGAAATCCTTAACAAAAAACCTTTTGAACAAATAATTACCTCTGAACCTTCATCTCTTGTACCTATTGAAATATCCATATCTGAATCTTACTCAACTTCTGAACTTTTTAACCTAACTGATCAAATAGCTGAAATCCAAACACCTGAGATAACCCTGCCTTTGATCACATATCCTCCAAAATTTTCCAAAACCATGGAAGAGTTTATTAATATGTTTTATAAAAAGGTCAAGAATAGGATTACAAAGTTCAGAGGAGAAGTTAGCACAAGCACTGATCATCAGGCTCTGGACATCTATTGGAAGAACTTCCAAAAGTGGATGACATATGACTTTGAGAAATTTATAAGCTTCTCAAATGCAACAAGGGCTGTGAATGTTGAGATTGTGAAGGAGAAAGAAGAAGAAGAAGAAAAGGAAAGGTCATACTCTTCAATCTACTTGCTGCTAAGCAAAAAGAAGCTGAAGCTAGGGCATCTGAAGAAGCCATACTTAAGGCTATTCAAGATGCTGAAGATGAAAAGCTTCAAAAAGCCAAAGAAGAAAAAGCTAAGGTAGCTGAAGACAAGAAGAAGGAAGATGAAGCTGCTGCTATTATTGTCTCCTCTACTGACTCTATCATTATTCGCTTGGAGCAAGCTATTAATGAAATCAGAGAATAACAAGCTGGATAAAAGAGAGAACAAGAAGTTTTCAAGGAAAACTTCAAGGAACAGAAAGTTGTTGATGAAAATGTTCAAAATATGCTCCTACAGATTTTGGCGTCTTTGAACAAATCTTCTTCATCTAGACCTTCCAAACCATAGATTCTAGGATTATTTTTCCTTTTGTTATCAGAACCCTAGGAATCTTATGTGTTTTTCCTTGAAGCCATGTTTGTATTTCATATGTTTATAACTGCTCGGTTTTTATCAATCAATGTTTTACTTATGATATTATCTTGCCCCTTATGTTTCGTCTGATGTTTTACACACACACTATCCTTTTGATTATGACAAAAAGGGGGAGAAGTTATGGAGTTAATTTTGATGATTAATAATCAATTCTTGAAATAAAACACTTCTTACATTTACTAACCCCATATAAACTTTTGTTTGTGTTAGAAATGTTATGTTTTCCAGGATGATATTATACAACTCTGAAAGCTTGGCGACAGATTTTGAAAGCTATGAATATCAATTTATAAATCAGATATTAGCAATCAGACTCTGAGAGAACTTTTGGCAATCTGACTTCAAGAATGTGATTCTGGAATCAGACTCTAAGAAGACGTCATACATTATCAGGCTCTGAGTTTTTACAAAGATCGCATTTTAAGCAACCAGACCTTGAAGTTGACAATGAGGCTCTGAAAGACCTCACTCAGATCTAACAAGATCAGGCTCTGAAAGATTTCATTTAGGAACTGTATTTTCCAGAATGGAAATCAGGCTCTGAAATGAATCTATCAATCAGGATCTGAAAATGGAAGATCTCTAGTATGAAGACTCTAAAGATAATCTATGATCTATTGGAACCAGGGGAGTTACCTAGGATGGTTCATAATCATGATATTCGATCTTTACCAAGTCTTTGACTCATGAGGAATTTCTCTTAAAGGATAAGTATTCATCATCTTTTTCTCTCTGAAATTTTTATGATCTTGTACAAAATTGTGTCATCAAAATACATAGTTTTGTCATCATCAAAAAGAGGGAGATGTTAGAACAAGATTGGTTCTGCAATACGTCTCTGAGTTTTGATAATAAAAATGTGTATATGGGTATGAACAATTTTGTTATACTAATGTTTGTTTTGTTCAGTACTTAAAAAATAGGTTATGATTCTGATGAAAAGGCATGGCCAAAACATCATAAGCCATCAGGTTATGTTTCCGTGCTACACACGTTCTGATGAACAGTAGCAAGCACTTCAGAAGCAGGAACATCTGAATTTATCACTCGGTTACGAAGTCTGAAGAAACCCGTTCTGAAGACCATGTTCTGAAAGACTTTGAAGATGTGGTTCTGAAGACTATGAAGACTTGAAGCTCTGAAGACTCAAGTTTTTGAAGACAAAGGATTATGAAGACCAAGTGCTGAAGACTGTGAAGACTTGAAGTTCTGAAGAATTCAAAGCTTATTCTCGTTTCTTCCAACTCATGTTGTGAGCCTCTGAAGTTCAAGAAGAAAAGAATATAATGTTACTATGTAGTACAAGGTACAAGGTACAGATGAATGTTTCATTACACTACCGAGAAAGGACGAACGTTGCGTACTGTCTTGTCCCCCACTACATTCAAGCCGCCAAACTTCTGAAAGATTCAGAACCGCCCTCCAATGGATATATTATTGTATTGGCTATATAAATGCTTGAAGACTCAAAGAAGAAACTGCCAATTCACGATCACATTCATTATGTATAGACTGTCAATATGCTTCATATTATTTTAATCTTAGATTTGAAAAAGAAAGTTTACATTTAGCTTGTGTAGAAGCACTTAATTGTAAACAAACCCTGATCAACGGTTATTTGATTGTTCCTTGAGAAGTCTAGGGCTAGAGAGTCTTAGAGGTTGTTAGTCACAAGGGTGCCTGTGCAAGGTTGTTAGTCACCGGTGTAATACGGTGAACTGACTTTTATATCGAAATGTCGCGGTAAGCAAGAGTCGCCACCGACTTTTATTTAATCCAAAATTATCAGAAAGGCTAAAAGAACAGGAAAAACCTTTTTTAAAGAAAACAGGGTTCGGGGGGTAATTATGCAAAGGGAAGGTGTAAGGCACCCTTTGCATCCATGGTTATCCATGGGCTCTTAATTGCTTTGCTCGTTTGAAAAGAAATGTAGAAGAAGAGAATACGGACTTTAGCTCGTAAATGAGCGTAGCCTTATTGAAGGTTTATGAAAAAGTGTAAGAAAAAGATTTTAGCCAGAGCAAGGAAATTAGGAGCAATTACCTGGTTAGATGAAAAATGTTCTTTAGCCTTTCAAGGCTATCCCTACCATAGGAGGGCAAGGAAGTCCTTTGATTTGGAGGTTGAAGGGTCGTCGAATTATCGTTCGCCATAAGACTGTCCCTAGCCATAAAGAAGCCAGGTAGTCTAAGGGAAGGATCAGAATAGCCTTTTTCGTTAGGCAACTAGAGAATACCTCAGCCCTTCGTAGGCAACTTCCGAGGGACGAGGTCATATTTATTGTATCGAAGGCAGCATCATTAGGGACTTATGACCTTTACATTAGTCGAGGCAACATGGCTGAGGTATCCTCGTATTTGAGGGAGAAGTGTGCGTGGGTGCAACAATCATGTGATTAATTCAGAAATTTTATCTTATAATTAGGTGATTCTAATTTGATTAATAAGCTTGCACTCCCTAAGATTACTAACCACACAATAATATGAATAATATTAAGTGCCTTCAAGGCCAAACAATACAGCCTCGAAACAGTTACAAAATATCGGGAGGGGAAAAAGAAACCAGCGGAGGAATAGTGTTAAATAGGTCTGAACAAGTAATAATTAAAGAGTTTAGATAAGTTTTAGGGTTACCGACTATTCGAGCTTTGACGGTTGGCAAACCCTGAAAATTGGAAAAAGGAGAAATAAACAAAAGAAATAGTGAGTGTATGGCTAATTCAATGACAATTAAGGCTAACCCTAATTTGATAAAGAAATCAAAATAAAATAGAATAGATATTTAAAATAAATATGAAATAGAACTTAGCTTTTGATTTGATCTGATATGGTTTGTAGTCGGGAGGTAGCCTCGAAGTTAACCCTAAAAAATAGGCAAAAATAGGCAAAATACGTGAGTGCAAAAGAGTCCATTGACTTTCGAGGTTTTAGCCCTAATAACAATTTTATAATGCAAATAAGGAGTAAATGATAAAATAAAAGAAACTAGAGTCGGGACTTAGCTTCGTAAAAGGCGTGGCATGTGATCGGGAGGTATCTGAAAATAACCCTGAAAAGAATGCACAAAGAAATATTTTTTCAGTGTATGACAAATTCTCGCAAACCCTGATTTGGGCGCAAATTAAATAAAAATAAATGATCGATTTAATTAATTATTGGTTTTTCAACCTAATTAATTAAATCGATGAAAAGAAAATTTTTAATCAGACAAAGAAAACGTTCCTATAATTTTGTGAATTAAAACAAATAAAATATGATTTTATAAAGGAATTTAAATAAATAAACCAAATTTAACAATTAAAATAAGTAAAATAAATAAAATAAATAAAATAAATGATTTTGTTATTTGTAAAAAAAGATTTTGAATAAAAACTAGTTTTATTAGAATAAAATATATGTGAAGAGAAAAACAAATATATATATATATATATATATATATATATATATATATATATATATAAATAAAAACAAGTTTATATAAAAATTTAAAAAAACTTAGCTTGGGATCTGGTGCAGCCCGCGCGTGTGGTCCATGGTGTGGATGCATGATCTGGCGCATTGGATTAAGATGAGAGAAAGATCCAATGGCTAGGAACTGGAGGCGCATGGCATCAGTGTAGGTCATAACGCACCAAGCCCAGGCAGGTTTTGAAACCTTTGGCACGCGCGAATCAGCGAATGGGAAGACGACACGTCTCCATCTTCAACCTCCTCTGTCGTCTAAAACCTGTAACACACTTCTACCTACGGACAAAAACTTTAGCTACAAACATGGCCTTACGAATACACCCAAACCATGAAATAAATTCTTCGCGAGGCCTTGGATGAGATCGTCCAAGCCTCACGAACACGCACATGACTCCAATTTGGCCTAATTTCTCTGCAAACAGAAAGCCCTAAAAAAACTTGGAAACCCTAACTATGGCATATCATGGTACAAGTCCTTAAACGTTCAATAAATCATCCAGAAACATCATATTCATTCAGGTGAACACAAATATACCATTAAAAACAATTTATGATGCATGAATGAGGGCAATCGATTGAATTTAGATTGGTACAAATCATGACTTGAGGGAGATTATTCTGGGGGTGTTGATGGCGTGCAAGGGTCCAAAAAGCTTCAGCAACTTCCCAGGAATGCAAATCGATCCTTAAATTGGCTGGAGAATGGCTGCAACTCAGAATTCGAGTTTGAGATTTTTCTCCACTTTTGGCACTTGGTTTAGGGTTCTTTTGCTGCAGAATTCGTGTCCTAATGATCTGTTCTGATTATGTTCTTATAGGAGAAGGAATTAGGGTTGTGAAACACAATCAAATCTTCTTCAATCAATTATTTGAAATTTGATTTCAATCTTATGTTAAAGTTTCTAAATTCGTCCCATTATGATCCAATTTCTCTCGATTAGTATTTGCACGAAATTATATCAAATGTTGTGTTTAATTGGTGATTGAATTGATTAAAAAATATAATTAAATCAAGTCTTTTCAAATTTCTTTGATTTATTTGATTTAAATCATATTTTAATGAATAAAAATTCAATAAAAAATAAATAATTGTCACAATTTCGTGGCATTGGTCTTGGATCTTCTAGATGACTTGGGAAGCAAGATTGGGCCATAAAAACTTGGGCTCCTTTGCAAAAGAAATCAATTTGAGGCCCTTTATTTCACATTTTCCCTCTCAAATTTGTCCAACTTTGACAAGGCATATCTCCCTCAATTTTTGAGGTATGGAGGAGTTCTAGGACTTTTTAGAAACCTTGAAGAGTCCTCTAACCTGTGTTTTTGGTCTCATGTAAAAATAATTTTCCATGCTCCTTATGTGTTCTTTTGGAAAAAATGACTTATGGTTGACTTTTGAAAAGGACCTATAATGTTTTGGTCCATATCTATTAAATGAAGCATTTTTAGACTTGGCATGTGAGAGAAAAATTTGTAGAGAATCAATTTTCCTTCAAAATGAGCTTTGGATGGAAAATTTATGATGTTCCATGTAAGAGTTATGGCTGGTCAAAGTTCAGTTGACTTTCTCCTATGAAAACCCTAATTTAGAAACTTTTGGAATTGTTGATTTCTGATCTTTCCTTGATGAACCATGGTCAATTCTTGATCAAATGGTGAATGATACTTAAATATGAGGATGTTGACAAAGAAATCAGGAGTTTTGATTGTATTTTGACCACAATTGACTTTTAGGTCAACCGAGTTGACTTTTAGGTCAACCCAGTCGACTGTTGACTTTCTGAACTATTGAGTGATCAATCTTTTGAATTGAGACCTGAGACTTGTCGAGGAGGTAATGTGAGACATCATAGGCCATATGGGATGCCTTGGAGCCATTGGTTCATTGATTTTCTTTCAGAACAACAAAACCCTAATTTCTGAGCCTTGTTTAGGAGAGTGGGTCTTGGAGCTTTGTACTTTGATTTGAATTTGAATAGGAGAAATAGTATGGGCAAATTTTGGGGTATAACAGTTGCCCCTGTTCAATTATCTTAAACCTGAAGATGTAGAGTGGTATGTGCGCCAGTCGAAGTCTGAAGGTAGAAGAGGATTGAACACTAGAATACCAAGAAATTTGCCTTTGTCGGAGATGGGCTTGAAGATGCCATCCAACTTGATATACTTGAGAGTCAGAATGTGTCGTACGTTAGACTGTTTCTGAGGAATAAACTTAGGTTGAGTCGTATGTTAGACTAGGTCTAGTTTGCATCAACAGATGTCTGGAAAACCGTGCGTTAGGCTGGAGGATGTGTCGTACGTTAGATCAGATCCAATTTGCATCCGTAGATGTCAGGAAAACCGTGCGTTAGGTCGAAAGATGAGTCGTGCGTCAGACTGAATCCAATTTGCATCCGTAGATGTCTGGAAAACCGTGCGTTAGGTTGAAGGATAAGTCGTGCGTTAGACTAATCCAATTTGCATCCGTAGATATCTAGAAGGTCGTGCGTTAGGCTGAAAGATAAGTCGTGCGTTAGAATAATCCAATTTGTATCCGTAGATGTCTGGAAGGCCGTGCGTTAGGCTGAAAGATAAGTCGTGCGTTAGACTAATGTGCATCCGTAGATGTCTGGAAGGCCGTGCGTTAGGCTGAAAGATAAGTCGTGCGTTAGACTAATCCAATTTGCATCCGTAGATGTCTGGAATGCCGTGCGTTAGGCTTTGCTTTGAATAAGATTCGAATCTTCGTAATGTACCTGTCAAATATTGTTAGTTATGATGCATGTGTTATGCGCTCCTCAAAATAAATGAGGACTGTGTGTATGAAGTAATGTATGCAATGTATGAATATGTTTATGGTTTATGATGTATGACTATGATTTATGCTTCTTGGAACATCTTGATTGAGAAGATAGATCTTTCTGTTATTGATCTTATCTTGGAGATGCTCGGTCGGGGATTTATGATTTCTGCTTGGGGATGATAGTAACTTGATATACCTGGATTGGGGATGAGAGAATGTCGGAGAACCGGTAGTGTTGAAGATATGAAATCTGTTGGGGAGACATGTCTCTTGTTGAGAGTATTTGAAGATATCTTCTTTAATGATTACTCTGTGGGGATTCCTTCGGATTATTGACTTTGAGGGAGGATTTCTGGATTACTTTAGACATTGTCTCCTATCTTTTTACTAATCATAAGATATTTTCTAAAAGGAAAGATAAATGATAATCATGTTCATATGCATATGTTCATTCAAAATTATCATTGGACGTTTACGTATTCGAGAAAGAGAAGAACTCAGAAATATAGAAAGAAAGATAACTTGTATTAAGAAAAAGCCATGAATAGGAAAAATAATAAGAGCACATTTGTGTGTTTTTAGAAAGGTACAGAAGTAAAACAAAAGAAAAAAATAGCTATATGGAATAATCCTATTGAGTTTCAATTCTGCTATTGCTAATATGTCTTCGAGCATCTCATCCCTTGCTTGTTGGAGAAAGATGACTGAACTGGTCCGTGCCCTTTGATCTTGATATTGTTGATGGAATTGAATGATGGATGATCTGAACGAGACATAGTCGTATGCTTTAATCCTTAACTTTTGCCTAGGCCGCCCTTTCAGGTTTTCAGCCTGCCAGGATACCCTTTTTTGCCCAAGTCGTCCTTTCGGGTTTTCAACTTGCCGGGTGTACATTTATATATATATATATATATATATATATATATATATATATATCCCTAACTTTTGCCCAAACCCGTTTGGTTCGCCGGGATGCCCTTACTTTTGCCTAGGTACGTCGACCTAGCGGGTCGTATTTATGCGTAGTATTTTTTGACTATGTCTGCGTTCACAGGTTGTGGAAAGTCTTCTCCGTCCATAGTAGTGAGTATCATTGCTCCTCCAGAGAAGATTTTCTTGATTACAAATGGTCCCTCATAGGTGGGAGTCCACTTGCCCCTAGGATCACCTTGTGGTAGAATAATCCTCTTTATGACCAAGTCACCAGTCTGGTATGCTTGTTGCTTGACTCTCTTGTTAAATGCCTTGATCATACGTTTCTGGTATAACTGCCCATGACAAACAGCCGCGAGCCTCTTCTCATCAATCAGGTTTATCTGGTCCAGTCGAGTCTGAATCCATTCGTCTTCATCTAACTCTGCATCTTTTATGATCCTCAAAGACGGAATTTGAACTTCAATCGGTAACACAGCTTCCATGCCATAAACTAGTGAGAATGGGGTTGCCCCAGTTGCGGTACATGCAGAGGTACGGTAACCATGAAGAGCAAATGGTAACATCTCATGCCAGTCCTTATAGGTCACGGTCATTTTCTGTACAATCTTCTTTATGTTCTTGTTGGCGATGAATTATGGTGCTTGATATTGAATTGTGTGCAGAGCTCAGTAATCATCTTGTTATTCAAATTGGTACCATTGTCTGTGATAATCCTTTCCGGGATGCCATATCGACAGATGAGATTGTGCTTTATGAATCGAGCCACCACGTTCTTGGTAACGGAGGCGAATGAAGCAGCCTCTACCTATTTGGTGAAGTAATCAATGGCCACAAGGATGAAGCGGTGTCCATTGGAAGCAGTAGGTTTGATTTCCCCGATCATATCAATGCCCCACATTGCAAAAGGCCAAGGAGCAGTTAGAACATTCAGTGGAACTGGCGGTACGTGTACTTTGTCAGCATAGATCTGACACTTGTGGCAAGTTCTGGAATGCTGATGGCAGTCAGTTTCCATAGTAGACCAGTAGTAATCTTTTTAGCCATAGTATGTCCATTAGAATGAGTTCCAAAGGTGCCGTCATGCATGTCTTCCATAATCTCTTCTGCTTCCTTCTTGTTCACACAGCAAAGCAAAGTTGAATCATGGTTGCGCTTATATAAAGTGCCATTACTCAAGAAGAACTTTGAAGCAAACCTTCTTAAGAACTTCTTGTCATTGATAGATGCCCCTTCAGGGTATTCCTGGGCTTCGAGGTATCTTTTTACTTCATGAAACCATGGTTTTTCTTCGACCTCGTTAGTAGCTATCTCATAACAGTATGCCGGTTCGTCGTGTCTTTCAATAATGACTATAGGCGCCTCGTTATCCCATCTGACCTTGAACATGGATGACATAGTAGCTAGGGCGTCTGCCAATTGATTCTCTTCTCGGGGAATATGTTCAAACGTAATCTCTTCGAAGTGTGGGATCAAAGATAGCACCAAATCTTTGTAAGGCATGAGATTAGGATGCTTCGTGTCCCATTCTCCTTTGATCTGACTAATTACTAGGGCTGAATCCCCATATACTTCCAAGAACTTGATTCTTAAGTCGATGGCAGCTCTGAGACCCAAGATAAACGCTTCATACTCAACCATATTGTTGATACAATCGAAACATAGTCTTGCTGTAAATGGGGTATGTCCACCTGCCGGCGAGATAATCACAGCGCCAATACCATTTCCAAGTGCGTTCAAAGCTCCGTCAAAAACCATAGTCCATCGGGATCCTGGTTCAGGTCCTTCATCCGGACTAGGTTGTTCACAATCAGTTACAAGCATAACATCTTCATCTGGAAATTCAAAACTCATAGATTGATAATCGTCTACAGCTTGCTGAGCCAAATGATCTGCTAACACACTTCCTTTGATGGCCTTCTATGTTGTATACTGGATGTCGTATTCTGTTAGTATCATCTGCCATCTTGTTATTCGTCCTGAGAGAGCGGGTTTCTCGAACACGTACTTAATAGGGTCCATTCTAGAAATCAGTAAAATGGTATGGTTCAACATATACTGTCTCAGTCGGCGAGCAGCCCATGCCAAAGCACAACAAGTTTTCTCGAGCAGTGAGTATCTTGTTTCATTGTCGGTAAACTTTTTGCTAAGGTAGTATATTGCATGCTCTTTTCGACCAGACTCGTCATGTTGCCCTAGTACACACCCCATTGAGTTCTCCAATACTGTTAAGTACATAATTAGAGGTCTTCCTTCAACAGGTGGTATCATGATCGGAGGTTCTTGCAGGTACTTCTTGATTTTGTCAAAGGCTTCTTGACATTGGTCATTCCACTTTACTACTTGATCTTTCCTCAGTAGTTTGAAGATTGGTTCACAAGTAGCGGTCAGATGGGAAATAAACCTAGCGATGTAGTTCAGGCGTCCCAGGAATCCTCTAACTTCTTTCTCGTTTCGTGGAGCAGGCATTTCTTGTATGGCTTTTACCTTTGCAGGATCAACTTCAATACCTTTACTACTGACGACGAAACCTAGTAGCTTACCAGACCTTACACCAAGGGTACACTTGTTCGGATTAAGTCTCAACTTGTACTTCTTCAACATATCAAACAATTTCTGCAGATGGTCTAGATGTTCTTCTTCAGTATTGGATTTCGCAATCATATCGTCAACATAGACCTCTATCTCTTTGTGAATCATATCATGGAACAGAGCTACCATTGCACGCTGATATGTTGCCCCCCGCGTTCTTCAACCCAAATGGCATGACTTTGTAACAGAATGTGCCCCAAGGCGTAGTAAAAGTTGTCTTTTCCATGTCTTCGGGTGCCATCTTAATCAGATTGTAACCTGAGAAACCATCCATGAAAGAAAATACTTTGCATTGCGCAGTGCTATCAACTAGAATGTCAATATGTGGTAGGGAAAATCATCTTTAGGGCTTGCTCGATTCAAATCTCTGTAGTCTACACACATTCTTACCTTTCCGTCCTTCTTGGGTACTGGTACTATATTGGCGATCCATGGTGGATAACTCACAACTTTCAAGAAACCGGCGTTGAACTATTTCTCGACCTCTTCTTTGATTTTCTGAGCCATGTCAGGTCTACTTCTTCGTAACTTCTGTTTAACCGGAGGACTGTTTTCTTTAATAGGCAGACGGTGGACCACAATATCAGTATCAAGCCCAGGCATATCTTTATAGGACCAAGCAAAGATCTCAACATTGTCTCGTAACATCTGGATCAATCTCTGTTTGACAACATCCTCTAATTCAGCCCCTATCTTGATCTCTTTCTGTTCTTCGTCGGTACCTATGTTCACAACCTCGATTGGCTCTTCGTGCGGCTGTATAGTCTTTTCTTCTTGCTCTAGCAATCTGGAAAGTTCTCTAGGCACTTCACAATCTTCCTCACCTTCATCCTCAGCTTGGTAGATCGGATTTTCAAAATCATATTTAGCACTAGCAGAGTCGTTATCAATAGGATCCAGAGTGGATATGGATCTGCAGTGCATTATGTGGGTGTGTGTGAGAACACATAACTATAAAAGTAAAGAAAAATAAAAGCAAGCACACAATTTGAATACGAAACGTCCAATGCTTTATTGAATGAAAATATGCTTATGAAATGACAAGCCCTAACAATGAACCATTGTGCCTCGGGCAGGACACATGGCTTTAAAGTTTATTGTTTATTGAAATACGGAAATCTAAATTGGAAATATAAAGGAAAACTAAAACAAAACTAAGAACGACAATTACTCCTGACTATAGGAGATAGAGACAATGTCTTCAGTCTTCCTGTTGTCCAGCCCTTTGTCTGATGTAGGAAAGATCCATTTGTCTAGGTTGTAATTGTCTTCATCTTCACCAATGGCGTTGACTCCCTTGCTGATGAAATGATACTTCAAACCTTCTGGACGAGGATGTTGTTCTCCTTTCTGATCTTTAGCAGGGCAGCCTAAACCCCATTTGTTGGATTTGTATGGAATGTCAGGTAATTGCCCCCAGATAGTGCAGCCACCTTCTTCTACCACAGCCCTAGCGTCTTTTAGAGAAGCCATTGTAGGAGGAACCCTAGTAACTTTAAGAGCAGTGTAGACATGCTTAGTCTCGGGAACCACTTGAGGGACCAATTCGAACGCTTGACGGGATTCTCCAGTGAATTCAACATACTTGGTCTCATCTATGAAGCTCACCACATACTCTTCTTCACCATACACAGTGACAATCTTGCCTTTCGCTGGATATTTCAGTTTCTGATGGAGAGTTGATGTCACAGCATTTGCCCCATGTATCCACGGACGTCCAAGTAGACAGGAATAGGCGGGACGAATATCCATCACATAGAACACAGTATTGAAAGTCTAGGAACCTACTATGATCGGGAGCTCAACTTCGCCATATACAGTACTCATTGTACCATCGAAAGCTTTTACTATCACATCACTGGATTTCAGCTCAATTCTGTCAGGGTTGAGTTTGTCCAGCACCAACTTGGGCAGCACATTCAGAGACGAGCCATTGTCAACCAGTATATGAGCCAGAGTGGTGCCCCCACATTCAATGGAGATATGTAGTGCCTTGTTATGATTCTTTCCACTAGGACTCAGATCAGCATCAGAAAATCTAAGGTAGTTACCTATCGTCAGGTTTGCAATACAATTCTCGAGTTGAGTGACAGAAATCTCTTGTGGCACATGGGCAGCCTCTAGAAATTTCATCATAGCTTTGGCGTGAGTCTTGGAACAACTCAAAAGTGACAGCATAGAGATCTTGGAAGGAGTATGCCCCATCTGTTCAACAATTTCATAATCACTCTTGCGGATGATCTTCAGGAACTCATTTGCATCTTTAGAAGATGGATTTTCATTAACGGTCTCGGTTGGTGTCTGGACAGGTTCTTTACCTCGAGTATCAGCATTTGGAGTGATAGTAACAGTAGGTGAAGCAGTGTTCGGAGAGATTTCCGGAGAAAACACCCTTCCACTTCTTGTCACTTTACTAGTTCCAGCAATATTACCCACGTCGGGATTGGCGTCTTCAGAAACTTTGTCAACTGTGAGTTCTTGCTTAACTCCTTGAATATAGACCTCGACACCATAGTTCCAAGGGATAGCCTTATCAGAAGAATAGGGAATTGGTACAGGCTTAGTAATGGTGATAGGAGCCACGCGGGGTTCAGCAGAAATCCCGAAAGGAGCCTTAGTAGGGATCTTCAGCGGAGCTCTGGAAATTACGGACACGTCTTCAATCTTCAGGCCACGAGAGAAACCTTCGCATAAATCCTCAATAGAAGGAGTCTTCTCAAATCTGATAGTGCCACGATCCATCCAGCCTTGGGTACCTCTTTTCAGATTCTCATAACCATTAGGTAGGGATGCGCAGTAATAGCAACCTAGGTCGCAACCTGGAAATAAACCAGCTTGCAACAGCCTTCTCTTGATGTCAGGGAGAGGTGTTGACAGATCTCTCACATCATAGACATGGATTGTGTCTATGATAGCATTAACAGTCTTGTCGTGCTTCGGCATGGGAGCAGTAATGACATTAGGAGTCTCTGGAGCGTCGAACTCGATTTCACCAGCTTCTATCATGTCTTGGACTTTGTTCTTCAGGGCCCAACCGTTGTCTGAATGGTGCCCAGGAGCATTGGAATGATAAGCACATGTGGCTTTGGGATCATAAGTTGGATTTGCAGTGTTGACAAATTTTGGAGGATCCTTCGGGGTGACCAAGTTAGCCTTCAATAGATGTTGTAGGGCTTGAGACAAAGGCATGTTGATCGGAGTGAATTGTCTTCTTGGTCTGTTTGTCTTGCGCTGATACCCTTGTCTAGGAGCTTGCTGAGATGTTGGTGTAGAGATGAGGACATCTCCAATAGATTAATTCTGATCATTCTTATTACGGCCCCTCTGACTATGAACAGCATTAGACTCGTTTCTTCCATGATAGGGCTTCTTTGCAGTGCCAGAAGATACGCCTACTTGAATCTTCCCACTTCGAATACCGCTTTCCACACGTTCTTCAGTCAATATGAGATCAGTGAACCCAGATGAGGAACTACCCAGCAAGTGACTATAGAAAGACTCAGTTAGCGTGCCCATGAACATGTCCACCAACTCCCTATCAGTCAAGGAAGGTTGGACTCTTCCAGCTAGATCTCTCCACTTTTGCGCATACTCCTTGAAACTTTCCTTAGGTCCCATAGATATGCTTTGTAGTTGCATGCGAGTTGGTGCAAGGTCAGAATTATATTCGTATTGCCTGAAGAAAGTAGTAGCCATATCCTCCCATGTGCGAATATTGGCATTCTCCAGCTGATAATACCATTCTAGTTGAGTCCTAGACAAACTCTCTTGGAAGAAATGAATCCACAGTCTTTTGTCTTTAGTGTGAGGTTGGATCTTCCTCACATATGATCTTAGATGCATCTTGGGGAAAGAGACTCCATCATACTTAGCAAAAGTCGGAATCTTGAATTTGGGAGGAATGACGACCCCAGGAATGAGCCCTAGTTCCTCAAAATCCAGCCCAGGTACCTTCTGAATTTCCATGCTTCTCAGACGCTCTTCTAGTAGCCTGTACTTCTCATCAACATAGTCTTATTCATGAAAATAGTCCCCCTCATCATCCTCTTGGTTAGCAGAACCTCCATGACTTCCAGCGTTGGTCTTGATACTAGCATCATCATCCTCTTCTTCTTCCTTGGGAATTTTAGCTTCTTCAGGATTTTTGAGAGGGCCTTTGAATCTTCTTCCTAGGTTGAGAACACCTTTGGGTTTCTTGGTCTTCTTTTCCTTCTTAGTCAGGAGGGATTTCAGCTCATCTTGCCCTTTGGACAAGTTCAAGATCAAAGCTTGAAATTCAGCATTTTGAGCTTGGAGATTCTTCACAGATTGTTCGAGATCCATTTTCTCACTGAAATAAACAGCGGAAAGATGAGGCATTTGCTTTTATGAAACCTGTGATGTAATGTTTATGAATGATATGTTTATGCATATGCAATATTTTCGAGGACCTTGGAATTCAAATTTGTTTAAAACCAAACAAAAAGAAACTTTATTAATAATGCTTAAGGAAAAAAAATTGTAAATTGTTTTATTATTCTCTTTTACAATGATAAAAGCATAAAACTAGAAATAAAATAAAATCATAAAACTAGGAATAAAATAATAATAATAAATATAAAAACAAAAGTCTCCCATGGACGCTTCCTTTTTGAACCAATGAAGTTGTTGATGCCTTGTTCCGCATGGAGTAGCTTTGTGAGCTCTAATACTTTCTTTTCTTTAGCGCGAAATTGAGCTTCAAAAGTATCTCTTTCTTCCTTTAGTTGAACCCAAGATCTCTTTAATTCTTCGATGTCAGTTGGCATGTCTGGATGAGCAATAACTTGAGGAACTTTTTCCTTGCAATCAGGTTCCACTATCACAGGTAGGACATATGGATAAGGCATGATGAGGCGTTGAGCACGAGTGCGCACCCATCTGAGGTAAGGTCCTAAAGGAATGGAGTTCCTTTGCCCCAAGCTCTTGCTATCAATTCTGTTCACCATATCCCATGCTCGTATAAATTTCCGGCGGTGATTCTGAACATCATCTTCATAATCAAACACAATCCCTTGTATGAGCATTTGATGAGGACCATCTCTTCGAGCGTAACCAAACTGACGCAGTGCCAAGCAAGGATTATAAGTAATACCTCCTCGTATGCCAAGTAAAGGCACATTGGGATATTGTCCACAGCGGTCGATGATAGTAACATTCTCCTTGGATAAAGAAAGCCAACGGATATCAGAATGAGAAAGTGACATTATCCTCTTATGCCATTTCAGCCTTTGGTCGTTCCTCATTACTGAGCGAGGAAAGTGCGAAATAAACCACTTAGATAGCAAAGGTATGCAACACATAAGAGTCTCTCGTTTCTTCATAGTACGAGTGTGAAGAGAGTGTAGGATGTCTCCAAGCAAAGTAGGAACTGGGTTGCGTGTCAGAAATATCTTTATGGCATGCACATCAATAAACTGATCAGGATTAGGGAATAATACTAAACCATAAATAAGTAAAGCTAAAATGTCTTCGAAGGCTTGATAACTCATGGACTTCAAAAACATGCGAGCTTTTCCGAATAAGAACTTAGCGAGGAATCCTTTGACTCCACTTCTGGTTTCCCAATGACCTTCAATATCAGACTTTTTAAGATGTAAATCAGAAGCGATAATTTCCAATTTTGGAATTTCTTCCAAACCAGTGAACAGAATCTGATCTCGGATAGGGAGTCCAAGTATGTCAGAAAACTCCTCCATAGTAGGCACCAACTGATAATCTGGAAAAGTAAAACAATGATGCTCGGGATCAAAGAATTGAAACAGTACGCTCATTATCTCTTCATATAAACCTGAGGTGACCAAACCGGGCAAGAGACTGTGTCTTTCAGTGAATCGGGAACCTCCAGGAATCTTTAATACCAACTCTTTCAGCTCGGAAGGTATCTTCACAAAGTTAACTCGAATGGTGTTTCTAGTCTCCATGACCTACAAAATAGAACAAAGATGAATTCTTTGGTCCTCGAATGGTTAGTCATGATGTTATGATGCTTATGATGTCATGATGTCAAGTAGATAACAAACACAAACAAATCACACAATTTTGCCTTAAGGTTAGGCTTGCATGTGGTCCAGAGGTGCATACCCTCCCCCTGAAGTTTAGTCGGTTCAAACTTGTCCTATATAAAGATCGGGTTCTAGGGAGCTCATATCATTGACCTTTCTCGAAGGCGCTTATCTCAGTTCGGCAATCGAATCGCCAACCGAAAAGGTCCTGAAAGTCCAGTCCATATAAGTGTAGCTTCGAGTATTAACCAACTTCAGTCGGAACCAAAGCCAGCTATCTCGCTACTTTCTAATAGGCCAAAGTCAAGTTCGACTAAGGTTCTAAGGGCAAATTAGTGCTTAATGACACCACGCGGCAGCCAAGCATTTCCTCAGGTCGGATCCCAAGGAACACCAGGACAAACCAATGTGTCACACTAACGATGGCCATCAGATCAACCACATCAGTATATGCTGTGCAGTCTCCTTGATCTCATGCCATTTACCTAAGGTACTCAGACCCGGGTTGGGATCTTTCACACAGCAAAATAACCACAACAGCCCTGCAAAAATAAAGCAATCAAAGCAAATAATAGAAAACATTTTAAGTGAATCCTAAACTTTTAAGGTAACCCGTCTTTTTAATCGAAAATCCCCAACAGAGTCGCCAGTTCTGTAATACGGTGAACTGACTTTTATATCGAAATGTCGCGGTAAGCAAGAGTCGCCACCGACTTTTATTTTATCCAAAATTATCAGAAAGGCTAAAAGAATAGGAAAAACCTTTTTTTAAAGAAAACAGGGTTCAGGGGGTAATTATGCAAAGGGAAGGTGTAAGGCACCCTTTGCATCCATGGTTATCCATGGGCTCTTAATTGCTTTGCTCGTTTGAAAAGAAATGTAGAAGAAGAGAATACGGACTTTAGCTCGTAAATGAGCGTAGCCTTATTGAAGGTTTATGAAAAAGTGTAAGAAAAAGATTTTAGCCAGAGCAAGGCAATTAGGAGCAATTACCTGGTTAGATGAAAAATGTTCTTTAGCCTTTCAAGGCTAACCCTGCCATAGGAGGGCAAGGAAGTCCTTTGATTTGGAGGTTGAAGGGTCGTCGAATTATCGTTCGCCATAAGACTGTCCCTAGCCATAAAGAAGGCAGGTAGTCTAAGGGAAGGATCAGAATAGCCTTTTTTTAGGCAATCAGAGAATACCTCAGCCCTTCGTAGGCAACTTCCGAGGGACGAGGTCATATTTAGTGTATCAAAGGCAGCATCATTAGGGACTTATGACCTTTGCATTAGTCTAGGCAACATGGCTGAGGTATCCTCGTATTCAAGGGACAAGGCTATTCTGCAAAAAACACAAGGCAACAAGGCAACAGGCAACAGACAACAGGCAACGAGAGAGGTTACCAAAAAAGTGTGCGTGGGTGCAACAATCATGTGATTAATTCAGAAATTTTATCTTATAATTAGGAGATTCTAATTTGATTAACAGGCTTGCACTCCCTAAGATTACTAACCACACAATAATATGAACAATATTAAGTGCCTTCAAGGCCAAACAATACAGCCTCGAAACAGTTACAAAATATGGGGAGGGAAAAAAAACCAGCGGAGGAATAGTGTTAAATAGGTCTGAACAAGTAATAATTAAAGAGTTTAGATAAGTTTTAGGGTTACCGACTATTCGAGCTTTGACGGTTGGCAAACCCTGAAAATTAGAAAAGGGGGAAATAAACAAAAGAAATAGCGAGTGTATGGCTAATTCAATGACAATTAAGGATAACCCTAATTTGATAAAGAAAGCAAAATAAAATAGAATAGATATTTAAAATAAATATGAAATAGAACTTAGCTTTTGATTTGATCTGATATGGTTTGTAGTCGGGAGGTAGCCTCGAAGTTAACCCTGAAAAATAGACAAAAATAGGCAAAATACGTAAGTGCAAAAGAGTCCATTGACTTTCGAGGTTTTAGCCCTAATAACAATTTTATAATGCAAATAAGGAGTAAATGATAAAATAAAAGAAAATAGATTCGGGACTTAGCTTCGTAAAAGGCGTGGCGTGTGATCGGGAGGTATCTGAAAATAACCCTGAAAAGAATACACAAAGAAATATTTTTTCAGTGTATGACAAATTCTCGCAAACCCTGATTTGGGCGCAAATTAAATAAAAATAAATGATCGATTTAATTAATTATTGGTTTTTTAACCTAATTAATTAAATCGATAAAAAGAAAATTTTTAATCAGACAAAGAAAACATTCCTATAATTTTGTGAATTAAAACAAATAAAATTTGATTTTATAAAGGAATTTAAATAAATAAACCAAATTTAACAATTAAAATAAGTAAAATAAGTAAAATAAATAAAATAAATGATTTTGTTATTTGTAAAAAAAAGATTTTGAATAAAAACTAGTTTTATTAGAATAAAATATATGTGAAGAGAAAAACAAATATATATATATATATATATATATATATATATATATATATATATATATATAAATAAAAACAAGTTTATATAATAATAAATAAAAAAAATTTAAAAAAACTTAGCTTCAGATCTGGTGCAGCGCGCGTGTGGTCCATGGGAAGACGACACGTCTCCATCTTCAACCTCCTCTGTCGTCTAAAACCTGCAAAACACTTCTACCTATGGACAAAAACTTTAGCTACAAACATGGACTTATGAATACACCCAAACCATGAAATAAATTCTTCGCGAGGCCTTGGATGAGATCGTCCAAGCCTCACGAACACGCACATGACTCCAATTTGGCCTAATTTCCCTGCAAACAGAAAGCCCTAAAAAAACTTGGAAACCCTAACTATGGCATATCATGGTACAAGTCCTTAAACGTTCAATAAATCATCCAGAAACATCATATTCATTCAGGTGAACACAAATATACCATTAAAAACAATTTATGATGCATGAATGAGGGCAATCGATTGAATTTAGATTGGTACAAACTGTGGCTTGAGGGAGATTATTCTGGGGGTGTTGATGGCGTGCAAGGGTCCAAAAAGCTTCAGCAACTTCCCAGGAATGCAAATCGATCCTTAAATTGGCTGGAGAATGGCTACAACTCAGAATTCGAGTTTGAGATTTTTCTCCACTTTTGGCACTTGGTTTAGGGTTCTTTTGCTGCAGAATTCGTGTCCTAATGATCTGTTCTGATTATGTTCTTATAGGAGAAGGAATTAGGGTTGTGAAACACAATCAAATCTTCTTCAATCAATTATTTGAAATTTGATTTCAATCTTATGTTAAAGTTTCTAAATTTGTCCCAATTTCTCTAAATTAGTATTTGCACGAAATTATATCAAATATTGTGTTTAATTGGTGATTGAATTGATTAAAAAATATAACTAAATCAAATCTTTTCAAATTTCTTTGATTTATTTGATTTAAATCATATTTTAATGAAAAAAATTCAATAAAAAATCAAATAATTATCACAATTTCGTGGCATTGGTCTTGGATCTTCTAGATGACTTGGGAAGCAATATTGGGCCATAAAAACTTGGGCTCCTTTGCAAAAGAAATCAATTTGAGGCCCTTTATTTCACATTTTCCCTCTCAAATTTGTCCAACTTTGACAAGGCATATCTCCCTCCATTTTTGAGGTATGGAGGAGTTCTAGGACTTTTTAGAAACCTTGAAGAGTCCTCTAACCTGTGTTTTTGGTCTCATGTAAAAATAATTTTCCATGCTCCTTGTGTGTTCTTTTGGAAAAAATGACTTCTGGTTGACTTTTGAAAAGGACCTATAATGTTTTGGTCCATATCTATTAAATGAAGCATTTTTAGACTTGGCATGTGAGAGACAAATTTGTAGAGAATCAAATTTCTTTCAAAATGAGCTTTGGATGGAAAATTTCTGATGTTCCATGTAGGAGTTATGGCTGGTCAAAGTTCAGTTGACTTTCTCCTATGAAAACCCTAATTTAGAAACTTTTGGAATTATTGATTTCTGATATTTCCTTGATGAACCATGGTCAATTCTTGATCAAATGGTGAATGATACTTCAATATGAGGATGTTGACAAAGAAATCAGGAGTTTTGACTGTATTTTGACCATAGTTGACTTTTAGGTCAACCCAGTCGACTGTTGACTTTCTGAACTATTGAGTGATCAATCTTTTGAATTGAGACCTGAGACTTGTCGTGGAGGTAATGTGAGACATCATAGGCCATATGGGATGCCTTGGAGCCATTGGTTCATTAATTTTCTTTCAGAACAACAAAACCCTAATTTCTGAGCCTTGTTTAGGAGAGTGGGTCTTGGAGCTTTGTACTTTGATTTGAATTTGAATAGGAGAAATAGTATGGGCAAATTTTGGGGTATGACAACCGGCTATTTCTCGAGCATTGTAGTTAGTCACAGGGGTGCTTGTGCAAGGTTAGTCACCAGCGGTTGCCCGTGCGATTATAATCAGTTTGGTTATAGTGGATTAAGTCCTCGATTGAGAGAGGGAAAATCACCTCGGAAGGGTGGACTGGACTAGCTTGATATTTGTCAAGTGAACCAGTATAAAAATACCGTGTTCTTTCCTTCTCGCATCTTTTTGTTATTATCCATAGTAGAGAGTTTGTGGTTTCAAGAAAGGGGAACTATTTTATTAAAAAGAATTATGTTTTAAAAACCCTATTCAAACCCTCCCTTTCTAGTATTTTTTCACACCTTCAAGGAATAATTCAATCAAGTAATAATTCAATCAAGTAATAATTCAATCAAGTAATTCTTGCTCATGAAAATATTATTAATAATAAAATTGATAAAACGATAATAATGTAAATGATCAAATAGAACCTGAGTGATAAATGAAACACTTGAACATATTAAGATCTAAAAATCTGGTAAAAACTAAATACCAATTAATAGAAACCTATGAGTTTTTATAAGGAATTCTAATTGTGGACTAAATATCTCAAGTTCAATGCCAATTACGTTAGAAGAATTAGATCCAAAAGTGTCAAAAATTTCAAAACAGCATAATATTGCACCGAAAAAGGAAATAAATAAATGGGAGCTCGCCTTCTTGCTACGGCCCATAGCAGCTGCTACGGGTGACCACAACAGGCCTCTGAAATCCAATGGTCGCATGTCAAAGAGAGGGAGCTAGGGATTTCAGCTGTTACGGCCCGTAGTAGCTTCTACGGCTGGCCGTAGTAGCCCTTTGGACTTGCATGTCAAAACATCATATTTTCCATTTTCTATGCTTTGTTATTTTTGACCATTATTCGGCTGCAAATACCCTATAAAACCTGAAATAATTAAGAATACAATACCAAAGCATAAAGTATGATAATAGAAGGGAAAACGGATGAAAACCAAAGAAAAAGTAAAGTATAATGACTATAAAAAGCAATGCGAAAATCACTTATCAGTGAGTTTCTTCACTTGTCTTTGTATTTATTTGTATCATTGTCTTCATTTGTTTCTTTGTCTCCATTTGTATTTTAGTTTTCATTTGTATGTTTGTCTTCCAAGAGAGTTTTCTCTAGGATACTTTCACAATCAAATACTCCTACATCTACTTTAGATTGTGGGCTAATTTCATCAAAGGTAATGTGAAACCAAAGCATAATATTTAAGAAAAGTCCATGTGTGAAACCTTAGCATCATATTTTTAAGATAATAATACGAGAGTAAAGAGAAGAACATCATTGAAGGTAAAGAGGGAAAGCACCTTTCCACTATGGAGTTGGAATTTGTACTATAAAAATTCTATGTAATTTTTATATTATTTTATTTATCTTTTATAATTGACCATGGTAGCTAAACACCTTATTGTTGGGGATGAGTAACTAATTTTAGGAATAACCTTGTAACCTTAACTAACATTTTCCAATTGAATAATTTTTATCATATTGTTTATCTAGTATCTATTTTTAATAAAAATAATTGTTTGCTCAACAAATTGAAATGATTTTTGGTATGCCTTGTGAAAAGGACATGTAATGAGTAAAGATTTCGAATTAGATATTCTAATAGATCACCACTTAGAACTAAGGGTGAGACTACAAAACTCTAATATTATTTTTATAAATAATGCTTGTATTTATATTAACTTGTTAAGAAATTATAACGGATTAATTTGAGGGGAGATTTGTTTAATTGCTAAGGAATTAGTACTAAATAATCTAGAGAATGAGTAAAAATATATAGCAGTAATGTCAAATGGTAATGTTGAATAAGGAGTACAAGGAGAAAAATTAAATTAGTTTATTCCTTAACATTTTTTTTATTAATTTTACAATTTTTCTCATTTACCCTTTCATTCCTTGAAATCGACACTTGGGGATTTCTCTTCATCTTTATTACTTGAAACAATTTGATACACTTTCCAAATGACCCATCAGAAACACTAGAACGTGAGACCAAAATGAACTTCTTATAAATGATGAAGATCCAAATTCTCAAGAAGAATGATCTGAATCATGCATACTAGAGGCTAAAAATATATTGAAAAATGCTTACATAACTCCAATCACTCAGAGGTATAATTATAACTAAACATTCTTAAAGAATGAAAATATGATTTAAATTCAATGCGAGTGTTTGAAACATTTCAAAAAAAACTTTAATGTTGTACTGGCTAAAAGATACAGGTGTGCATGTCCCCCCTGTAAGGGCAAGGAGACTCAGAGGCCTTGGTAGGTATATATTATGATATGGTGGTTAGATCTTGCCTACAACGATGAGAAGCCCTATATGGTTGTGTTTTGAGGTAATTTAAAAGTGCTACTCACGTGAGGTGAGAGGCTCTGCTGATGATCGGTGATGCTTGGGCGTAAGCGTATGGTTATAATCATTAAGGTGTTAAGACATTGGTGAGTGTTGTGCTCTTTAGGGTGAAGAAAAAACAAAACCAAATATAACCTATGTTGTTGTGTTGTTATGTTTGTAAAGGACTTGGTTAGGGCGATGACCATAGGCCGCCTCCCAGGAAGGGCGACGATCACATGTCGCTTTAAGGGAGGTACCGCCTCACCCCCCAATACTTCCCTATCACACATTTATAGGAAACATGGAATAATACTTTTTCTTTGGCAAAGAGAAGTCAAAGTCAGTAACTGACCCACATTCCTTTGAAAGTAATGATTCAACAGTTCACCATTGACTAGATAGGCGGTGACGTTTCCCAACAAAATCTTAAGCCTAAAGCCTCTATAAATACCTCTCCCCCGAAGGGAGAAGAACAAATCTTAACTAATATAGATAGTAACTCATACACTTATACCTAAGCTCACAACACAAATACAAAGCCTCCCACCTCATGTGAGTAGGTTCTCTAAACCACCATAAACACCACCATGCAACAAAGCTTCTTACCGCCATGGGCAAGCCTTAACCACCATACATCATAATATAGCTACTAAGGCCTCTGAGTAACATGCACACATGTACTTATTGACCAATATGTTGGGGTCCGATAAAACTAACTTGGGCCATACATGTTTCATTCTAACTCCTTCCACATTCTCTCCAAAGATGACAGAAAAAACTTTATGTTCTAACACAAACACAATATCCGAAGGTTTCACTAGTGGAGGTAGCTCTAGATCTTCCCAAAGGAAATACGCATGGAAGGTGCTTACAGAAAATGTAATATCTCCTGGTTTCCCCAGGGGCGTTCAATGGAAAATAGGGGTTAACATCACATTTTTCGAGGAGGACGTCATTAGAGTCAATCCTCACGATAATGACCCCTTGGTCATCACTGTGCAACATGACAACTCAGATATCAAGCGAGTCTTGATAGACTTAGGTAGCTCTACTCACATCTTGTTCGAGGACACCTTCAAAAAAGTGCAACTTGTTGTAAGAGTATTGTGGTGTACTTTTCGTTTATATCGTATCCACAGGGATTATTGCGATATTACCGCCGTTCTATAGCTTATTTTGTCTTGAGTTAATGTTACTTTAAGTTTGGGTTTGCAAAAGATCATTCACACTTTTAGTAGCAAAGAGTAAAGTAATGAAAGTTCTAAGTTAAAGAAAATGTATCAAGGTTCGATTTCATCGACCTAAATTTGTATGTTTCCTTATAAATATACGTATTTGAACTCGGTAACGATCAATATAATTACGTATCGACGCCTATATCGTCCGTGTCTGCAACGATATAGTTAGATTTACCGTATTGTTTAACCGACGATTTCTCTACCATTTAAACAATACAAATAACGTTTTAAAACCGATACTAAGTAAACATCAAACGTTAAATCCATGTCTGCAACTTATAGTTTGATAAATGATAGAGTTAGGTCTAGATACAAACATTGATGTCTCAAATATTTATACCATAGAAAAGCTTTAATAAACAAACTAAACCATTTATATTGATCATCACATGTTCATACACAATATATTCACAAGAAATACATACAAAAAGCTAGGAAGATTACATCTTATCTTGATACAAAAGAGATTTAGCTATCCATGAGAATGGTAGCTTGCTCAAGAAGTAAAGGATGAAGATCAACAAGCATCAAAGGTGATTAATCGACGATCAAGGCTTCGAATCTTCAACTCTTAGTTTGCTACAGTGTTTTGTGCTCTTGGTTCTCTCTCAAAATATCTCTCTATCTCTTTCAAAGTGATCTGACCCCTAATCAAATAAACAAAGTTTCGCAGACCGCGCTTAGCGCGGTGCAGCCCGCTAAGCGCGCTATCAAAAATTGCTTAAACCGCCCAACCGCGCTAAGCGGGCTCCAGACCTCGCTTAGCGCGGAACTCTCTGCCAGAACTTCCTTCTTTTCTTCAAAACCGCGCTTAGCGGGCTCAACCTCGCTTAGCGCGCTTCCACTTTTCAGCAACCCTTGGCTTTGGTCTTGGAACATCATTAAAATCCTTTTTCCATGGTCCAAGCTTCCAATTATCTGTAAAAACTACAAAATCCACACAGATTGCAAAGATAAGAACTATTCAACAATATTATAAATAGAAGAATAAATATATACCAAATGATAATAAAATACTACTATTAACCACAAAAAGACTTGAAAGTTACCAAAAATTACCTAAGATATTTACACAAATTGATAACTAACAACTCTCCCCAATTTAAACCTTTGTTTGTCCTCAAACAAAAACAAACATAAAAACAACAACAAACAAAACCAAGAGAGCACAAGCTAAGACAAGAACAAATGGGTGGTTCAAATTCCATAAGCACACAAGTAACATTTCACCCTTGCTAAAATAATACCATGATTGAGATACTAATACTAAATACACCTTTGATGTAAACAGTTCCTAAAACAAAATAAGTTCAAAATTGAATCACAACCTACACACTTCTCTAGTAAGAGACAAAATTGAGGACCTAACACTCACACAACAATGTCGCCAACATCCAGAATTAATTATGCATTCATCTACACAACATTTATATAAAAAGCGTAAAAGCAAGAATCACAAAGTCTTTAGGGTTGTATCTTGGCTTGGTTAACAAGGAAGTGTCATTTCTCAAGGCCATTGAAACGAAAGGGTCAATTCCTAAGAGAGCATTCAAATCACGACTATATCCACACATCCTTATCAACCGATCACACAATTTTATTGCTCAAGAGTTCATCACTTTAATATAAAAGACACTAGCTATATACAAAGCTTTTTTCTTTTTCTTTTTCTTTTTCTTTTTCTCTTTCTTTTTCTCTTTCTTTTTCTCTTGAGCAATCTCTTATTTACTTCTCACTACCAATACAACCAAAATTTTATATTCTCCCCAACTTGAATATTACCACCACATAATCACGAATGCTCTCTATTCTAAGGCGAAAAGGAAACATTCCTAACCACAATTAATGGTACTCTTCAAGGTTGAAAGAAAATCATCAAGATTCATATCAAAAATCGGCAAATATAGACAAGGAATTGATACCGCTTTAATCTTGGCAAAAATGGCTCAAAGTGGTTATCAAATGCTCACACACTCACCGGGTAGGTTATATATGGTAGAGAAGTTATACTCGAAATGCGAAACAAAATGCTTTGATCACTTTCATGCTTTACACAATTAAAATAAAAACGCAAGATTAAACATAATAAACACGAGTTAAACGCACATTGTTGGTAATCACAAAATAATATATATATGTACAATGGAAAGGCTCCTCACACTAGTTTTAGAACTAAAATGATTCAATATTGAACTATATTTGTTAAAGAAAATATGACATCTAATTTGTACAATTACAAGCATCTAATTTATGGTATATTAAAGAAACGATAAAAATGTACCTTGCACGTACTAATTTCACATTATATCATCACCGCCCCAATTGGATGTAAAACTTGCTCCCTCAAGGAAACACTTTCACAAGGACAACAAAAATTAAAAAAAAACACAATTGCATATGTTCATAGAAATAAAAGCAATTAAACTAAAAACTTAATAATTTAAAACAAACACCAAAAGGTGTCACAATATCCAAAAAGGCATAGCAATGCCTAAGGTTCAAAATACCTCATCCTATAAAAGGATGGAACAAAACATAACAAAGCTAATGTCAAAATAAAAAAATAAACTAGCACTAAACATACTAATAGCACTAAACATAAAATATAAAACTATAGCACTAAACATAAAATATAAAACTACTCATCCTCATCCTGATTTTCTTCCACATTTTCATCCTCGCCACCTTCCTCCTCCTCAGGAAATGGACTGACCTCAGGCCAATCAGCATAATCCACCAAGTCTTGGCGAGAACTCCACGTATGAGCCACATGGGGCTCCATCATCTACAACCTCAGCTGAGACATAGAATCATGCAAAAACATGAATGCTCTCTGATGCGCCATATGAAATGCCAAGTTCTCCTCTCTATCAGGATTACTACGGCGGCGAGCAGGGCGAGCAGCAGCAACAGGAACAGCAGTCAACCTGGATAAACAATAACGCTCAATAAAAATGTCATCAATAAAAGTGTCAATAGACACAAGACCCTCAGAAGGAATCTGCACTCTTGCTTTCTTGCACAGATTCATGATCAAACCAGGAAAAATCAGCTTGCAGGGAGCACGATCACCATGCCGAGTTCCACTCAAAGCAACCCTCTTCAGCTCATTCGCAATAATGCGAGTAATATCAATCGGCTCATGCTCAATCATATGAGCAACCAAAGCAGCAGACTCAGCAGGCAAAGAGGAAGTGTGACTCCTAGGCCTTAAATTATGAAGGACCACCGACATGAGAACCTGAGCATTAGTAGTCAACACTTTTCTAGAGAACTTCTGGGGCTGCTGTGAAGGATTAAGATCATAAGAATGCCCACTCATACACAAAACCTCCCTCAGATGCTCCCAATCAAAATTTCCCCGTGCCAATTGCACATGATACCCACAAAGCTCACCATCCTCAAAAGGCAATGGAGTTCCAAGAAATTCACGGATTGCCTTACGAGAAAAGTCGATTTCCTTACCACGCACCCAAGTTTTGAACTCATAGGGAACACCTTCAACCGGAAATTCCTCATTTGGCACGGCATTAGCATAGAACTCTCTTACAATCTCCAAATGAAACTTAGGTGCAGGCTCACAAAGTTTAAGCCAACCATACTCCTCAATGGTGTTATGACACCACCCATAGGTTCCCTCAGGATTGATTCTCACAATTCGCTCTGGCCACCATGTCCTAACCTCTAGCTTCTTGTACCTCTCCTCTTGGACATGACTCTTAAAACGGTTTTGATTAAACGGAATAGCCCTAGGTGCTTGAGAAGAACTGCCACCTTCGGTTCCGGTCTTTCTTTTCTTAGAGCCTAGGAATTTCGGTCCCATCTGAAACAATTAGGAAAACGGCACCACACAACCAACATGTTAACACAAAAAACAAAAATAAGCTGCTAAATTAAATTATAACTGCAAAAGATTACTCCCCCTGCATCAAACAAAAACAGGCAGAAGAGGGAATTTTTCTGAAATTCCCATACCGCGCTAAGCGCGCTCTGCGATTTGCAGAAAAAATTCCCTACGAAACAGGGTTTCCTCCATACTTCAAAACACCCAAAATCAGATTTAAACACAAAATAAAGCAAAGGAAACCAGTTCTATACTATGTTTTCAACACATTAACCCTAACCATATGGATTTATTCCTAACTAAATGTGAAAACTAGATAAAAGGAAGATAAAGTAAAATGGAGAAGAAGATGATGCTTACCTTGGTGATGATGAAGATGAAGAAAAAGCAAAGACTTTGATTGCTAAGCAAAGACAAAAATGGAGAAGCAAAGAAAGAAACAATTTTTGGAGAGCAAAATGAGAGGAATGCGGCAACAAGACCTCAAACCCTACTTCCCTCACTCTAATTTCGTGCTGGGCCGGGTCAAGGACAAAGGGCCCAAAATTTCAAAATATTTTTTTTTTCTGAAAACTGACCCGCGCTAAGCGGGCTGTGAAGCACGCTAAGCGCGCAACTCTCTGGAACTAAGGGTTCAAAAGTCCTCAAGGCGCGCTAAGCGGGCTAGGAGCGCGCTTAGCGCCTGTGACAGAACACAGAAAATTTTTTTCTTCTACCAGCAAGTGTAACTTTACCGGTAGACTGATTTTGGCTCGACCAGAACGCAAAAAATATAAACGGTAAAAAACACATAAAACAAGCTGAATATATACAAATTGGGGTGCCTCCCAATAAGCGCTTTGTTTAACGTCGGTCAGCTCGACGGTCAAAGGCAATCAAGGATCACCAAACGATAAAACACAAGTTTCACGATTAAAATCGCTTCCTCGATAAACCTTCAACCTCTGACCATTAACTACCCATTCTTGCTTTGATTTTTGGTCCTCTATCACAATAGCCCCATGGCTTCTAACCTCTTTGACCAAAAACGGTGCGGACCATTTAGACTTCAACTTTCCCGGAAAAAGTCTTAACCGGGAATTGAAGAGTAACACCAATTGTCCTACCTTAAAATCTTTAATTCTAATCTTACTATCATGATAGAATTTGGTCTTTTCCTTGTAAATCGAATTAGACTTATAGGCATGCAATCTCATCTCTTCCAACTCATTTAATTGGATTTTTCTTCTCTCTCCACACAACTTGTGGTCAAAATTCAAAAGCTTCAAGGCCCAATATGCCTTATGCTCTAGTTCTACGGAAAGGTGACAGCTTTTACCATACACCATTTGGAATGGTGTAAGACCGATCGGTGCTTTGAAAGCGGTCCGATATGCCCACAAGGTTTCATCAAGCTTCATTGATCAATCCTTCCTAGAGCTAGACACAGTTTTCTCAAGAATTCTCTTAATTTCTCTATTGGTCCTCTCAACTTGCCCATTAGTTTGTGGATGATATGGAGTAGCCACCTTGTGCTTTACTTCATATTGCTCCAACACTTTCTCAAGCGGGGCATTACAAAAATGAGATCCCCCATCACTAATTAATACTCTTGGCGTGCCAAACCGCGAAAATATATTTTTCTTCAAAAATTTTATCACGGTCTTACCATCCGCTTTGGGTGAAGCAATCGCTTCCACCCACTTAGACACGTAATCCACAGCTACCAAGATGTATTCATTTGACATAGAGGAAGGGAATGGTCCAACAAAATCAATGCCCCAACAATCAAATACTTCTACTTCTAAAATACTTTGGAGGGGCATTTCCTCTCTTTTCCCAATTCCACCAGTTCTTTGACAACTGTCGCATGAGGCAACATGGTGGTAAGCATCTTTGAACAAAGTAGGCCACCAAAATCCCGATTGAAGGACTTTTGTGGCCGTATGCAAACCATTAAAATGACCACCATACGGCGAATTGTGGCAATGCCACAAAATGCTTTTAGTTTCCTCATCCGCGACACATCTTCTCAAAAGATTGTCACTGCTCAACTTAAACAAGTGAGGCTCATCCCAAACATAAAAATTGGCATCGTTTAAAAACTTTTTTCTTTGATTCCAAGTTAGATCCTCCGGTATCCAGCCAGATGCTTTGTGATTAGCCATATCTGCGAACCAGGGTCTAACTTCTTGTACCATGTACAGTTTTTCATCGGGGAATTCTTCCCTCACTTCTTTTTCATTGTTTGTCACCTCGGTATTCACTAACCGAGACAAATGATCCGCAATCAAATTTTCTGTACCTTTCTTATCTTTCACTTCAAGATCAAATTCTTGAAGCAAAAGAATCCACCGAATAAGCCTCTATTTTGAATCAGGCTTGGTGAGAAGATATTTGATTGCGGCATGATCTGTATAACACACCACTTTAGAACCAATGAGGTAAGAACGAAACTTTTCCAATGCAAATACAATTGCGAGCAATTCTTTTTCGGTAGTGGCATAGTTAACATGTGCCTCATTTAAAACTTTGCTCGCATAATGTATAGCATGGAATTGTTTGTTCTTCCTTTGGCCTAAGACCGCACCAACCGCATAGTCACTCGCATCGCACATGAGTTCAAACTTAAGCGACCAATTAGGAGCGACAATTATGGGTGTGGTGGTCAAATTTGCTTTGAGTTCTAGGAAAGCTTTTAGACATGATTCATCAAAATTAAATTCCATACCTTTGTTGAGTAAATTACTCAAAGGCTTTGCGACCTTGGAGAAATCCTTGATGAATCTTCTATAAAACCCAGCATGTCCCAAGAAGCTCCTTATGCCTTTCACATTCACCGGAGGGGGAAGCTTTTCAATAACTTCAATTTTTGTCGGATCGACCTCAAGCCCCTTTGAAGATACCTTGTGGCCAAGAACAATCCCATCCGTTACCATGAAAGTGCACTTCTCCCAGTTGAGAACCAAATTTGTTTCAATACATCTTTCCATCACCACATCAAGGTTTTTCAAGCACAAGTCAAATGACGACCCGTACACAGAAAAATCATCCATGAACACCTCGATGCTTTTCTCGATCAAATCTGAGAAGATAGCTTGCATGCACCTTTGAAATGTTGCGGGAGCATTACATAGTCCAAATGGCACTCTTCGGTATGCGAAAACGCCAAAAGGACATGTAAAAGCAGTTTTCTCGTGGTCCGCCGGATTCACTGATATTTGATTGTATCCCGAATAACCATCCAAGAAACAATAGAAATTTCTTCCGGCTAACCTCTCTAACATTTGATCCATAAAAGGTAATGGAAAATGATCTTTTCTTGTTGCTTGGTTTAACCTCCTATAATCAATACACATACGCCACCCGGTCACCGCTCTCGAAGGAATCAACTCGTTCTTCTCATTTCTCACAACCGTCAATCCACCCTTCTTAGGAACCACATGCACCGGGCTCACCCATTCGCTATCGGAGATGGGATAAATCATCCCCGCCTCTAATAACTTCACAACCTCTCTTCTAACAACTTCTTTCATAGTTGGATTCCATCGCCTTTGAGGTTGTGCCACGGGCCGAAAATCATCTTCTAACATAATCTTATGCATACAATAGGCCGGACTAATACCCTTCAAGTCGGATAAAACCCATCCTATTGCTTCTTGATTCTTTATCAACACTTCCTTCAATCGATGCTCTTCCTTGCTAGACAAACTGTTATTAATGATAACCGGCTTAGTAGAATTGTCACCGAGAAACATGTATTTCAAGTGAGACGGTAACACATTCAACTCCACCTTTTGCTCTTCAACTTTAGGTTCATCCTTCAACTCTTCAATTTGAGTTTCAAATGGATTCATCTCATCACAAGCCTCTAAATTTCTCAAGCAATCTTCAATTTCTTTCTCTTGATCTTTGGTGAGAACTTCAAGAGCTTCCATTAAAGTCTTCTCAAGAGGATTCGACAAGTGCATTTGATTCTCCACTTTCATAATAGCCCTTTCGGTAGCATCGATTCTAAAACAATCATCATCATCACTCGGATGCTGGATGGCTTCAAAGAGATCAAGACATAATTCTTCATCTTGGTACCTTAATTTCATTAAGCCATCATCAATATCTATCATCATGCGGGCCGTCTTCATAAAAGGCCTTCCTAAGATCAATGGAATCTCAGGATCTTCTTCCATGTCTATGACAATAAAATCAACAGGATACCAAAATTTGTCAACCTTGACAAGCAAGTCTTCCACAACTCCATGAGGATGAGCTGTGGATTTATCCGCTAATGATAACGTCATTCTTGTCGGCTTCAAATCGTTGATTCCTAATCTTCTCACCATAGACAATGGGATCAAATTAATGCTAGAACCGGTATCTACCAAACCTTTGCCTATGTGAACATTTCCAATAGACACCGGTAAGGTTACCCGCCCAGGATCATTTGATTTTATCGAAGTAGTGCGTTGAATTAACGCATTACAACAAGAGCTCACCGTTACTACCTCCGGATCCAAGAATCTTCTCTTCTTAGTGATGATGTCTTTGATGAATTTTGCATACATCGGCATTTTCTCTAATGCCTCGGAAAAAGGAACATTGATTTGCAACTTGCTAAAGATGTCCAAGAACCGAGCATAGTGCTTTGCATCTTCTTTCTTTGACGGACCGGGAGGGTAAGGTAGTTTCTTCACTTGAATAGAATCATCCTTCTTCTTTCCCTTCTCACTCACACTCAATTTTTTTCTCTCTTTTTCTACAACTTTCTCAAGAGTTTCTTTTTCCACTAATTCTTTCTCTTTCTCATTTTCAACTAAATCACCCTCAACATTTTTTTCTACTTCAATCTCCCTATCTTTTTCACTTTCAACAATTTCTTCCTCAACTATCTCTCCTACACCCATATCAATATTTCTACCGCTACGAGTTAGAATTGACTTACAATGCTCACGAGGATTTTCTTGTGTAGTAGCCGGAAAAGGACCTTTGTTTTGATCGGCAAGTTGCTTTGACAACTGCCCGACTTGAGTTTCAAGGTTCTTTATGGCGGCATCCGTACTGTTTTGGCTTGCAATTTGCAATTGCATGAATTGGCTAAGAGTGTCCTCTATTGAAAGCTTTGGTTGTTGAGGTTGTTGGTTGTACCCACCTTGATAAGGATTTTGACGATTCGATGGACCCGCTTCCGGTCTCCATCCTTGTTGATAACCTTGATTACCTCTTTGTTGGTAACCTTGGTTATTGTTGTAAGGTTGTTGTTGTTGTCTCCCACCATATCCTTGATTAGGATTAGACACATAATTCACCTCTTCATCCGGTGGAGGACAAAAACCAGTTTGATGGTCACCCCTACACAATTCACAACACATCACCTGTTGATTTTTAGAAGGGATCCCATGTATCTCTTTGATTTGTTGAGGAAGTTTTGACATTTGTTGAGTGAGAAATTCTACTTGTTGTGTCAATAACTTGTTTTGAGCAAGTATTGCATCAATAGTATTCAATTCAAGAACTCCTGGTTTTCTTTGCGATGCACTACGGTTGTGTTGCCCTTGATGATCATTCAAAGCCATCCTATCAATGATAGCAATTGCTTCAGCAGCTGTTTTTGACATCAACGAACCACCCGCGGTAGCATCTAAAAGAGTTTTTGGTTGAGGTTGGAGTCCATTCCTAAAGATATGGATTTTGTTAGAACAAGATTTGTTCTGATCAATTATCTTAGTTTTGATGATCACAATAATATGAATTTTGCTTAAGATAATATGGTACTCTAATCCAATGCAATTTCCCTTTCAGGAAATATATAAAGAGTACGCATAATTCAGCGCTCAGAAGCTTTGTCTCAAGGGTTCAGCATGCAACATCAGAACATGGTCTGGCAAGACATCAGAAGATGGTCGAAGCAGAATCAGAACATGGGTCTATGGAAGCATCAGAAGAACATGAGATCAGAAGCACTGAAGCTCAGAAGATGGTATCACGCTCAGAAGCACTTCAAGGTCAGAAGATCAGAAGATGCTATGCACCAAGCTGTTTGACTCTGATGATATTCAAACGTTGTATTCACAAACATCAGATCAGAAGGAAGTACAAGTGGCAAGCTACGCTGACTGACAAAAGGAACGTTAAAAGCTATTAAAGGCTACGTCAGTAGACACAGCGTGAACAAGGCTCGAGGTAGTTGACAAAAGCGTATAACATTAAATGCGATGCTGTACGGAACACGCAAAGCATTAAATGCATTCAAACGGTCATCTTCTCCAACGCCTATAAATATGAAGTTCTGATGAGAAGCAAGGTTAACGATTCTGCACCAAAACAACTCATATCAAACTTGCTGAAACGCTGTTCAAATCTAAACTCAGAATCTTCATCTTCATCAAAGCTCACTACATTGCTTTTGTAATATTTTAGTGAGATTAAGCTTAAACGATTAAGAGAAATATCACAGTTGTGATTATCGCTTTTAAGAAGCATTTGTAATACTCTTAGATTGATTACATTAAGTTGTAAGGAACTAGAGTGATCGTGTGGATCAGAATACTCTAGGAAGTCTTAGGAGTGAACTAAGCAGATTGTAACTAGAGTGATCGTGTTGATCAGTAGACTCTAGAAAAGTCTTAGAGGGTATCTAAGCAGTTGTTCCTGGAGTGATCAGTGTGTGATCAGAAGACTCTGGAAGACTTAGTTGCTGACTAAGTGGAAAACCATTGTAATCCGTGCGATTAGTGGATTAAATCCTCAGTTGAGGTAAATCATCTCTGCGGGGGTGGACTGGAGTAGTTTAGTTAACAACGAACCAGGATAAAAATAACTGTGCAATTTATTTTTATCTGTCTAGTTTTTAAAGCTACACTTATTCAAACCCCCCCCCCTTTCTAAGTGTTTTTCTATCCTTCAATTGGTATCAGAGCGCCGGTTCTAAGGTGCAAGCACTTAACCGTGTTTAGAAAAGATTCAGGAAGAGAAAAACGCTTCAGTAAAAGATGGTTGATGAAAGTGAAAAGTCTACACCTACACCTGCATCTACATCTGGCTCTGCTGAGCAATACAACGGTAACAATGGTTATACTAGACCGCCGGTATTTGATGGTGAAAACTTTGAATACTGGAAAGATAAACTGGAAAGTTACTTTCTGGGTCTAGATGGTGATCTATGGGATCTTCTGATGGATGGTTACAAACATCCTGTAAATGCCAGAGGCGTAAAGCTGACAAGGCAAGAAATGGATGATGATCAGAAAAAGCTTTTCAGGAATCATCATAAATGCAGAACTGTTTTGCTGAATGCTATCTCTCATGCTGAGTATGAGAAGATATCTAACAGGGAAACGGCTTATGACATATATGAGTCCTTGAAAATGACTCATGAAGGAAATGCTCAAGTCAAGGAGACTAAAGCTCTAGCTTTAATCCAGAAGTATGAAGCCTTCAAGATGGAGGATGATGAAGACATTGAAAAGATGTTTTCAAGATTTCAAACTCTTACTGCTGGATTGAGAGTTCTTGACAAGGGATACACCAAGGCTGATCATGTAAAGAAGATCATCAGAAGCTTACCCAGAAGATGGGGTCCTATGGTGACTGCATTCAAGATTGCGAAGAATCTGAATGAAGTTTCTCTGGAAGAGCTTATCAGTGCCTTGAGAAGTCATGAAATAGAGCTGGACGCAAATGAGCCTCAAAAGAAAGGTAAGTCTATTGCATTAAAATCAAATATCAAGAAATGCACTAACGCTTTTCAGGCTAGAGAAGAAGATCCTGAAGAATCAGAATCTGAAGAAGAAGATGAACTGTCCTTAATCTCCAGAAGGCTAAATCAACTCTGGAAGACCAAGCAAAGGAAGTTCAGAGGCTTCAGAAGTTCAAAGAAATTTGAACGTGGAGAATCTTCCGATGACAGAAGATTTGACAAGAAGAAGGTCATGTGCTATGAATGCAATGAGCCTGGACACTACAAGAATGAATGTCCAAATCTTCAGAAGGAAAATCCCAAGAAGAAGTTTCATAAGAAGAAAAGTCTTATGGCAACCTGGGATGAGTCAGAAGATGATTCTGAAGACGAGCAGGCCAACTGTGCGCTGATGGCGACAGAAGATGACGGATCAGAATCTACATCAGAATCAGATTCTGAAGAGGTATTTTCTGAACTTACTAGAGATGAGTTAGTTTCCGGTCTAACTGAACTACTGGAACTCAAGTCTCAGATTAGTCTCAAATACAAAAAGCTGAAAAAGCAATTTGAATTTGAAACAAAGAAGCTTGAGTTGGAAAATTCTGAATTAAAAGAAAAACTTTTAAAATTATCCAATAATGTTGGATCTCCTTCTGATTCAGAAAAATCCACTCCTAGTCTAAACCATATTCTGAAAGAATATGATTTAAGTTTCAGGAAGTTCTTATCTAGAAGTATTGGCAGAAGTCAGCTAGCTTCTATGATATATGCTGTGTCTGGAAACAAAAGAGTAGGCATTGGTTTTGAGGGTGAAACCCCATACAAACTTGAACCTGTTGATGAAATGAAAATCACATACAAGCCATTGTATGATCAGTTCAAGTATGGCCACTCCCATGATATTAGACACACTTCACATGCTCAAAGCTTTCACATAACACACACCAAAAAGCATGTGACACAACCTAGGAAATATCATGAAACTCACATTAAAAATTATCATGTTGTTCCTCCTATTGCTTACAATGTTAAACCCAAGTTCAATCAGAACTTGAGAAAATCTAACAAGAAAGGACCCAAGAAAATGTGGGTACCTAAGGATAAGATTATTCCTATTGCAGATATCCTTGACTGCAAAAAGGACAAAGCACAACATGTCATGGTACCTGGACTCTGGATGCTCGCGACACATGACAGGAAGAAGGTCTATGTTCCAAGACCTGGTGCTTAAGTCTGGAGGAGAAGTCAAGTTTGGAGGAGATCAGAAGGGCAAGATAATTGGCTCTGGAACTATAAAGTCTGGTAACTCTCCTTCCATTTCTAATGTACTTCTTGTAGAAGGATTAACACATAACCTCTTATCTATCAGTCAATTAAGTGACAATGGTTATGATATAATCTTTAATCAAGAGTCTTGCAAGGCTGTAAATCAGAAGGATGGCTCAATCCTATTTACAGGCAAGAGGAAGAACAACATTTATAAGACAGATCTGCAAGATCTTATGAGTCAGAAGGTGACTTGTCTTATGTCTGTTTCTGAAGAGCAGTGGGTCTGGCACAGAAGATTAGGTCATGCTAGTTTGAGAAAGATTTCTCAGATTAACAAACTAAATCTGGTCAGAGGACTCCCTAATCTGAAATTCAAATCAGATGCTCTTTGTGAAGCATGTCAGAAGGGCAAGTTCTACAAACCTGCATTCAAGTCCAAGAATGTTGTTTCTACCTCAAGGCCATTAGAACTCTTGCACATTGATCTGTTTGGCCCAGTCAAAACAGCATCTGTCAGAGGGAAGAAATATGGATTAGTCATCGTAGATGATTATAGCCGCTGGACATGGGTAAAATTCTTAAAACACAAGGATGAGACTCATTCAGTGTTCTTTGATTTCTGCATTCAGATTCAATCTGAAAAAGAGTGTAAAATCATAAAGGTCAGAAGTGATCATGGTGGTGAATTTGAGAACAGATCCTTTGAAGAATTCTTCAAAGAAAATGGTATTGCCCATGATTTCTCTTGTCCTAGAACTCCACAGCAAAATGGGGTTGTAGAACGAAAGAATAGGACTCTGCAAGAAATGGCCAGAACCATGATCAATGAAACCAATATGGCTAAGCATTTCTGGGCAGAAGCAATAAACACTGCATGCTATATTCAGAATAGAATCTCTATCAGACCTATTCTAAATAAGACTCCCTATGAATTGTGGAAGAATAGAAAGCCCAACATTTCATATTTCCATCCTTTTGGATGTGTATGCTTTATTCTGAACACTAAAGATCATCTTGGTAAGTTTGATTCCAAAGCACAAAAATGTTTCCTTCTTGGATATTCTGAACGCTCAAAAGGCTACAGAGTATACAATACTGAAACATTGATTGTAGAAGAATCAATCAATATCAGGTTTGATGATAAGCTTGGTTCTGAAAAACCAAAGCAGTTTGATAATTTTGCAGATTGTGATATTGATATATCAGAAGTTGTTGAGCCAAGAAGCAACGCATCAGAAGCAGAGCTTCTCAGAAGCAAAGAATCTGAAGATCAAGTATCAGCTTCTCTGGAGGATCTAAGTATTTCTGAAGAACCATCTGTCAGAAGATCATCCAGACTCATCTCTGGTCATTCAGAAGATGTCATTCTTGGAAAGAAGGATGATCCAATCAGAACAAGAGCATTCCTTAAGAACAATGCAGACTGTCAATTAGGTCTTGTATCTTTGATCGAGCCAACTTCTGTTGATCATGCTCTAGAAGATCCAGACTGGATAATTGCTATGCAAGAAGAACTGAATCAGTTTACAAGGAATGATGTTTGGGATCTTGTTCCTAGACCAGATGGATTCAATATAATCGGCACAAATTGGGTCTTCAGAAACAAGCTCAGAATGAGAAGATGAGAAATTCTTACGTATGAGTATCTTTTGAAATGAAATTTTTTTTTAAGAAGTTCTGATAGAAATCAATTAGAAATTGTGATTCAGTTATTACTAACGTTTCAGTGTCTAAGTTGATTCAGAATCTCTATAAAAGCAAAACAGCTGTAACTGGCTATCCAGATGGTAAACACGTGTTCACTATTCCTGGACAAGCGTGCGTGCAGTTGAGGGGACGTCTACTTAGGTAACTGTGCAAATCACGTCTTTTGTCATTATTATCTCTCCTCATGTCACGTAACATTAAATGCTTTTCATCATTTACTCTCTTTTAGTTTTCTTTTTATACTCTTCAAACGTTTCTTTTCCCTCTCATATTTCTATCACTTTGCATTCAGATTTCTTTTTCGTTCTCTCTCTTTGCTTTCATTTCATAAACCCTAGCAGTTTCCAATATCTGCAAATTCATCATGAATCCATCGTCAAGCTCTGGGAATCAAGATAATGATCGGAAACAAAAGCGAAAGGCAACTGCTGAACCAGAAACCAAACCAAAAAGAGTAAGGATCTCTTATGACCCTCTCAAAGTGTATCAACCCCTTGACGGTTCCCCTCAATCACCTCCCTCTTCAAAGACCTCCACCACCTCTTCCTCCTCATTCATCCCCTCGGAACCACCTTCTTCACCATCTGATATCTCCTCTCCTTCAACCCTTCCATCAGATATTCCTTCATCTCTCTCACACCCTTTTCCCACCAGAACACCTAATCCCTACAGTGTTGTTCTTCCCGACTCCAGGTTCACTGTCAACCCTCCAACTCCCACCACTCAAACATATCTGGAGCTTTTACATGCTGATGTAAATGGCTGGTTGGAGATTCTGGGTGCTGCTCACCTTCATCATCTGGATGAGTATGCCACAAACAACCTTTGGAATACCTTTCGTCAGGATTTTCTGGCTAAGGCTACAGACACTCAGAGAAGGATTATGTCTGAAGCTCCTGGTATTCGTGGTTTTCGGTTGGAAGTTGGTGAAAGCAGCCATCACCATCTCATCAGGAACAGAAGTGTTCTTGAAAGGAAGATACCAGCAGATGAGTTGGAAGAAAATCTCTGCAGAGACATCGTGGTGTGGAGACCATGGTTTCCTGTGCTGACTGGAGATTTTCAGTGGCTGTTCAACTGGTTCAGAATGAACCCGTCTGAAAAAGCACCTCACATGGTCTTTCCAGTAGTGGTTTATCGTGCTGAAGTTGCTGGTCCTACTCCTCCAACAAATCTAGCAGCTATTCTTCAAGCATTGGAAGATGGAACTTCTGAGCTGCCTGAACCAGAATATGCAAAGGCTACTTCTGAGTCAGACTCAGATGAGGAAATGGAAGATGCACAAGCTGAAGATCTTCCAGAAGATCACCCTGCTGAGATTGCTGTCCCTCTGGGCAGAAATACTGGTGCTTCTTCTTCTGGTGAAACCTCAGCTCTGATGGAGACCTTGGAAACTCTTCATCAGAATCAAGCTATGCTGGCTTCTCGTTTGAACGCGCAAGAAGCAGCCAATGCTGAGTTTCGTTCCTTCATGACAAGGCAAGCCACAAGCACTGACGGGATTCATGATGTTCTGGCGCGGATTTTGCGTAGGCTAGGATCTTAGTCTTTTGGTCTTTGTAGTTTCCTTTCCTTGTTGCATCTGTTTTCCTGCATTCTTTTCTTGTAATCCTTTTTAATTATCAATGAAAAACTTTCTTTGATTTACATTCCAGTGATTCTATTTGTCGTTTTATGCATCTAAATCTTTTGAAATATTCTTTTTGATGTTATGACAAAAAGGGGGAGAAGATAAATGATAAATGATTTGATTAATCTATCAGTTGCTGGGTAAAGCTCCCACACATTCACTAACAAGAACTGCAAGTTCTACATGGTTTAAGTGTTTTGCAGGTATAAAGAAGTGAAGAGAATCTTCAAAGCAAAAAGCAAACACAGAAGCAAAACCATGGAAACTGAAGCAAGCCGAGTGCTGTCAAGCTTCAGAGATCAGAAGCAAGAAAGAAGAATGAATCAGAAGCACTGATAATAGAATTTGATCTATATTTGTCTACTTGATTTGACAAAATTCTATTTGCTCTGATATATTATTTGCTCTGATACATATAATGTTATGGCTCTGATACATATAATGTGTTCTAACATACATTTTATGTTCTAACTCGTTCATGCTGACTTTTGTCGTTTAGTGTTTGTTCTGTAACATTTCAGGATGTAGAGATGCTCAGATGATGCTCTGGTACATTCAACAATGTTCTGATACAAATCTAGCATGAAGTGATGTTGGTAGAAATTCAAAGTTCTGAAGCTATCCGAGGGAAGCAGAAATCAGAAGCTGCGAATGTTCTAAAGATCCAGAAAACTCAAGTTCTGAAGCTGTCCTGAATGGAAGCAGAAATCAGAAGCTGTGAATGTTCAGAAGATCAAAGAAATTCAAGTTCTGAAGCTGTCCTGAATGGAAGCAGAAATCAGAAGCTGTGAATGTTCAGAAGATCAAAGAAATTCAAGTTCTGAAGCTGTCCTAGATGGAAGCAGGAATCAGAAGCTGTGAGTGTTCTAAGGATCTAAGGAAATTCTAGTTCTGAAGCTGTCCTATGGAAGCAGAAGTCAGAAGCTATGAATTCTCTGAAGACAAGAAGCTTATATGATCGTCTCTACCGAAATAATCAGGGAAGTCTTTTATTAAAGTTCTTCGAGTATTTATTTCAGGGGGAGATTATTTATCTCAGGGGGAGATTGTTAATCTCAGGGGGAGACATATTCATATGCTTATGCTATAGCTGTGTAATTTGTCTTTTGCCTTCTATTCTTTCTGATCGCAAATTCATATCATTTATATATGTTTTTGTCATCATCAAAAAGGGGGAGATTGTTAGAACAAGATTTGTTCTGATCAATTATCTTAGTTTTGATGATAACAATAATATGAATTTTGCTTAAGATAATATGGTACTCTAATCCAATGCAATTTCCCTTTCAGGAAATATATAAAGAGTACGCATAATTCAGCGCTCAGAAGCTTTGTCTCAAGGGTTCAGCATGCAACATCAGAACATGGTCTGGCAAGACATCAGAAGATGGTCGAAGCAGAATCAGAACATGGGTCTATGGAAGCATCAGAAGAACATGAGATCAGAAGCACTGAAGCTCAGAAGATGGTATCACGCTCAGAAGCACTTCAAGGTCAGAAGATCAGAAGATGCTATGCACCAAGCTGTTTGACTCTGATGATATTCAAACGTTGTATTCACAAACATCAGATCAGAAGGAAGTACAAGTGGCAAGCTACGCTGACTGACAAAAGGAACGTTAAAAGCTATTAAAGGCTACGTCAGTAGACACAGCGTGAACAAGGCTCGAGGTAGTTGACAAAAGCGTATAACATTAAATGCGATGCTGTACGGAACACGCAAAGCATTAAATGCATTCAAACGGTCATCTTCTCCAACGCCTATAAATATGAAGTTCTGATGAGAAGCAAGGTTAACGATTCTGCACCAAAACAACTCATATCAAACTTGCTGAAACGCTGTTCAAATCTAAACTCAGAATCTTCATCTTCATCAAAGCTCACTACATTGCTTTTGTAATATTTTAGTGAGATTAAGCTTAAACGATTAAGAGAAATATCACAGTTGTGATTATCGCTTTTAAGAAGCATTTGTAATACTCTTAGATTGATTACATTAAGTTGTAAGGAACTAGAGTGATCGTGTGGATCAGAATACTCTAGGAAGTCTTAGGAGTGAACTAAGCAGATTGTAACTAGAGTGATCGTGTTGATCAGTAGACTCTAGAAAAGTCTTAGAGGGTATCTAAGCAGTTGTTCCTGGAGTGATCAGTGTGTGATCAGAAGACTCTGGAAGACTTAGTTGCTGACTAAGTGGAAAACCATTGTAATCCGTGCGATTAGTGGATTAAATCCTCAGTTGAGGTAAATCATCTCTGCGGGGGTGGACTCGAGTAGTTTAGTTAACAACGAACCAGGATAAAAATAACTGTGCAATTTATTTTTATCTGTCTAGTTTTTAAAGCTACACTTATTCAAACCCCCCCCTTTCTAAGTGTTTTTCTATCCTTCAGATTTGAGACAATTCATCAAACCCATGACCTTTGCATTTTCTAACCATGGACTTGAACCCCTCCCATGCTTCATTGAGAGATTCATTTGAACCTTGAGAGAACACTGCAATAGAAGTTTTCGCTTCCATGAACCTATTGTGAAGAAGAAGATGCTTCTTGTTGTTGTCTTCTTTCCCTAGCTAGTTGTCTCCTCCTACGAGTTTTGCTATTCTCTCTACGCGCAGTCCTTTCAATCTCAGGATCAAAAAGGAGTTGATCTGCAGGTATACGTCCTCGCATAAACTGTAATCTGAAAAACTAACCAAGCAAATTAACAAACACAAGGAATATAATTTTAGAAACAAGAAATTAATTATAAGACTCAATACAAAACAAACTATTGCAATGCTTGCAATATCTAAACAACAATCCCCGGCAACGGCGCCATTTTGTTGTAAGAGTATTGTGGTGTACTTTTCGTTTATATCGTATCCACAGGGATTATTGCGATATTACCGCCGTTCTATAGCTTATTTTGTCTTGAGTTAATGTTACTTTAAGTTTGGGTTTGCAAAAGATCATTCACACTTTTAGTAGCAAAGAGTAAAGTAATGAAAGTTCTAAGTTAAAGAAAATGTATCAAGATTCGATTTCATCGACCTAAATTTGTATGTTTCCTTATAAATATACGTATTTGAACTCGGTAACAATCAATATAATTACGTATCGACGCCTATATCGTCCGTGTCCGCAACGATATAGTTAGATTTACCGTATTGTTTAACCGGCGATTTCTCCACCGTTTAAACAATACAAATAACGTTTTAAAACCGATACTAAGTAAACATCAAACGTTAAATCCATGTCTGCAACTTATAGTTTGATAAATGATAGAGTTAGGTCTAGATACAAACATTGATGTCTCAAACATTTATACCATAGAAAAGCTTTAATAAACAAACTAAACCATTTATATTGATCATCACATGTTCATACACAATATATTCACAAGAAATACATACAAAAAGCTAGGAAGATTACATCTTATCTTGATACAAAAGAGATTTAGCTATCCATGAGAACGGTAGCTTGCTCAATAAGTAAAGGATGAAGATCAACAAGCATCAAAGGCGATTAATCGACGATCAAGGCTTCGAATCTTCAACTCTTAGTTTGCTACAGTGTTTTGTGCTCTTGGTTCTCTCTCAAAATATCTCTCTATCTATTTCAAAGTGATCTGGCCCCTAATCAAATAAACAAAGTTTCGCAGACCGCGCTTAGCGCGGTGCAGCCCGCTAAGCGCGCTATCAAAAATTGCTTAAACCGCCCAACCGCGCTAAGCGGGCTCCAGACCTCGCTTAGCGCGGAACTCTCTGCCAGAACTTCCTTCTTTTCTTCAAAACCGCGCTTAGCGGGCTCAACCTCGCTTAGCGCGCTTCCACTTTTCAGCAACCCTTGGCTTTGGTCTTGGAACATCATTAAAATCCTTTTTCCATGGTCCAAGCTTCCAATTATCTGTAAAAACTACAAAATCCACACAGATTGCAAAGATAAGAACTATTCAACAATATTATAAATAGAAGAATAAATATATACCAAATGATAATAAAATACTACTATTAACCACAAAAAGACTTGAAAGTTACCAAAAATTACCTAAGATATTTACACAAATTGATAACTAACACAACTCAATCTTAACAACGTCTAAGTGTTCAATGGCTCGTTAATAGGATTTTCAAGAGAACAAGTGCAAGTAAGAGCCATGTGACCCTAGAGACTACATGCGGAGAGGGTGTAAACGCTAGGGTGATTGATGTAAACTACCTTATTATGGACGCCCTATCGCCATATAACATCATCCTTCGGCGGCCCGCCATCAATGCACTAAGGGTGGTCGTTTCCACCCTAACCTAGTCCTAAAGTATCTTTTACTTAGAGGACAAGTAGGTACAATATGGGGAGACCAACATATTGCTCGAGAGTGTTTCCAAAGTAGCCTATTGATAGATAGGGAAGAGCTCACCTTATTGGTGCCCCCATTTCTAAAGTTCATACAGCTCATTGAGGCAATATTTTGTATGTTGAACTTCATGGCGAAGATTCTTGCTCCCCCTTGAGGCAATATTTTGTATGCTAGAATTCATGACAAAGATCCTTTCCGCCCCTTGAGGCAATATTTTGTAAGCTGGACTATATGACGAAGATCCTTGTTTCCCCTTGAGGCAATGTTTTTATGCTAGACTTCATGACGGAGTTCCTTGCCGCCCCTTGAGAAAATATTTTGTATGTTGGACTTCATGGAGAAGATCCTTGCTGCCCCTTGAGACAATGTTTTTACGCTGGACTTCATGACGAAGATCATTGCCACCCATTGAGGAAATATTTTGCATGCTGAACTTCATGGCGAAGATCCTTGGCGCCCCTCATGGAAACACAAACAAGTTTTACAAATGCCTCGTTTGAGGGACTTATACTCTCATCAGTCGGACTACAGATAACTTTGCATGAGGGACTTATATTTCCCAAGCTAATCAAACTTTTACTAGAGGATTTATAGTTTCTCGGGCGGGACCAGACATAGAAATCTTGTCTAGAGGCGCGACTGAAGTCTAGCCCAAGAGACTTATTCATAAGTCTTGTATGAGGACTTGATAGAAGTTTCGCCCGAGAGGCCTAACTCCTCACTTGAAGGACTTATAGTCTCATCAGTTGGGCTACAACTAACTTTGCCTGATGGACTTAGATTTCCCATGCTAATGCAACTCTTGCCCGAGGGATTTAGAGTTCCCTCTAGCAGGACCTAACATAGAAACCTCGCCTAGAGGCGCGACTAAAGTCTAGCCTAAGGGATTTATTCGTAAGTCTTGTTTGAGGGCTTGATAGAAGTTTTGCTCGAGAGGCCTAACGCCCCACCTGAGGGACTTATAGTCTCAGCAACTTGGCTAAAGTTAACTTTTCTTGGGGGAATTAGATTTCCCAAGCTAATCAAGCTCTTGCTTGAGGGACTTAGAATTTCCTCAGACATAACCAAACATAGAAATTCCGCATGAGAGGCGTAACGCCTTTCCCGAGGAACTTATAATCTCATCAGCAAGGCTACATATAACTTCGCCTAAGGGACTTAGATTTCCCAGGATAATAAAACTCTCGCTTGAGAGACTTAGAGTTTCCTCGGGCCGTACCATACATAGAATCTTGCCTAGAAGCACGATCGAAGTATAACCTAAGAGACTTTTTGCAATTCTTGTTTGAGGGCTTGATAGAAGTCCTGCCTGAGGGGCCTAACGCCTTTCTTGAGGGAATTATAGTCTCATCAGCTAGGCTACATGACACTCTCGCCTGAGAGACTTAAAGTTTCCTTGAACGAACGAAACAATATGACTTCCCTAAAAAATCGAGCCTAATAGGCCTATCACGTCACATAGAGAAATTCAAGGCTTTGGGGGTACTCCTCTGTAGCACTATCTAAAAACACTTCTTCCTCTATCAAGGGCCTCATGCTTGGGGGACTATGTAGTGTTATGTTTGTAAAAGATCTGGCTTGGGTGATGGTCATAAGCCGCCTCCTAGGAAGAGCAACAATCACATATCGTCCTCAAAGAGGTACCACTTTGCTCTCCAATAATTCTATATCGCCCAGTCATAAAAAATGTGAGATAAGACGTTTTCTTGTACATAGAGAAGTCAGAGTCAATAACTGACCTACATTCTCTTGGAAATGGAGATTTAACTGTCCATCATTGATTAGGTGGGTGGTGATCCACAAGACTTCTCGCCGGCGTAGGCAAATCTTAACCACCATACAACATAATATACCTACTAAGACCTCTGAGTATCCTACCCTTGTAGGTTTAACATGTACATCTATATTTTTTGACAAATAATTATAACTAATTGAGTAATTAGTTGAGTTATTAAGTAAGTGAAACTCAATATATTAAAATATATTAATAAAACATTACAACAATTTTTCAAAATGACAATCATTAAAAACAGAGAAAAAAAAAATGCAAATGTGATACTTTGATGGGACAATGGAGTAGGAACCTAAACATAACTAAACTTTGCTTGCATTGCAGATAAAACCAATCATGTTATTAGCATGAAATCAAGAGCGGGGCCTCCTTATTCTCATTTCAATTTTCTTTTGCTTATGTCTTTAAAGTATGCAACGCATCATGTGCATTTTGCCATTACTTCTTCCAAAATTGATCTTCAACTTGCATTGCTCCTTCTGACCCCAAATACTATTCACATCAGGAAGATGCATGTGTGATGCACATGTATATCATTAATAATAGATGGCCCCATAACATTTCTTGGAACAAAAGAAATTCTTCAAATAATGGATTTGGGTTATTTGCCATTAAATAATCAACCTAGATAAAAAGAATAGTATATTTTAATATTTCTTTAATAAGCAATTTGTATCTAGCGGGTTTTAAATCTGAGCGCTTGAGAGAAGCACACTTTCAGGACCCAAGCGTTTCACCGCTAGATCACACACACACACACCAGTATATTTTAATATCAAATCTAGAAAACTTTACAAATTTGATTTGGAAATACGATTTAAAACATGAGTGTATATTTTAATATCAAATCTAGAAAACTTTACAAATTTGATTTGGAAATACGATTTAAAACATGAGTGTTTAATCTTTCATTCAATTAGATTTACAACGTAACTTCAAAAATATGTAAAATCAATGCAGGTGTGTGTTAGTATAGATGATTGCATATTCTGTTTGTACTAATTGTACCTTGAATCTAAATACACAATTCTCTTGGAGTAAAGTATACATACATTCATCTTAAATTTGAGCATGAGTAATTATTGTGGTTTGATTTAAATTGAAAAATAATTTTCAATCATAATTTTAAAATCTATATATATATATATATATATATATATATATATATATATATATATATATATATATATATATATATATATATCATATGAGAATGTCTTTTTTATATCACAATGTGAGAATGAATCTGAACCATTGGATTTTAAAATAAATGGTGGAGATTATGTGTGAATATTTTTTTATCTCTCTTCAATGTGTAATTAGTATAATTAAAGATGTGTAACTTGCAAAAATAAATGAACACATTATGAAATAAACTTATATTAATAGATGATTAAAACCATTTTATTAGGCCTCACAAAATATACCGGAGTTCGTTGATTTGGATACAACTAACGATAATTAAGTAGTAATTCAAATTTAGTAGGTAGATAATGTCAACCTATTCATTGCGCCTTCTGTAAAAATATTTTAATTAAGTCTTAATATTCTTTTTTACAATAATTAAGTCTTTATTGTTGAGTTGATCTTAGTAGGTCGTTTGACCTAGTAGAACAAATTCAAAATTATTGTCAAAACTTAAAAAAAAGAAGTAGTCTTCCAAAAGAAGAAAAAAAGAAAGAAAGAAAGAACAATAGGATCACATGGACAGATAAAAGCAAACAAGGCCTTTTTTTATGTTTGGTAAATAGAAGGCCCATTAATTAGAAGGTAATAATACCAAGTTCAAAAACTACTGTACAACCTGCAGGTCCATTACCCTATTCCATTCCCACCACTCCTTAGCCTCCCTCCATAAGTACCCCCTTCCACCTTCTCACTTTCCACTCATCCCCAAATCAACAACACAACAACCTACTCTCCCTCTCTCTCTAGCAATGGCTGCAATTCTCCTCCTCACCATTGCTTCACTAACCTCACTTTTCACCTCAACCACCGCTCGAATCCCCGGAGTCTACTCCGGTGGCCCCTGGACAAGCGCTCACGCCACTTTCTACGGCGGCAGCGACGCCTCCGGAACAATGGGTAAACAAAAACAAACAACCTTAAACTCTGTTTTCCTCTGTTTTCATCATTTCAATTTTCAACCTTATTTTTCTGTCTATTTTCAGGTGGTGCTTGTGGGTACGGAAACTTATACAGCCAAGGCTACGGCGTCAACACCGCCGCACTAAGCACAGCACTATTCAACAATGGCTTAAGCTGCGGTGCATGCTTCGAGCTCAAGTGCGACCAAGATCCTCGTTGGTGTAACCCCGGAAACCCTTCCATCTTAATCACTGCTACAAACTTCTGTCCTCCCAATTTCGCTGAACCTAGCGACAATGGTGGCTGGTGTAACCCTCCTCGTCCTCACTTCGATCTCGCCATGCCCATGTTCCTCAAGATTGCTCAATACCGTGCCGGAATCGTCCCTGTCGCTTACCGCCGGTGAGTTCTATTCCTCCACCACTTTTCCTTTAATGGGTTGTTTTGTTTTCAAGTTTTTAACTTTTTGAGTTTTTCATAAAAAAATTGTTAGAGAATTTTGAGATTTCTTTTCTCTTCATTTTCTTTCTTTCCTAAGTGAGTCTTCTCTCAAAAAAAAATTGTCCTTAAATACATAATACAATATTAATGTTTGATGTATTTGTACATTAAAGTTTATTAAATATACCTATTAAATACACTTCCTCAATTTTACATTTATTAAAAAATGACTTGTAATAAATAAACAAAATTTCATTGAAATTATGAGCTTGCTAAGGCACCGCCTCAACATATAAAAAACAGCTCAAAAAATGAAGATATTTTTGTTGTTACTATTTGTATGCAAATATTTTATTTCAACACCGTTTGTATTTTTAAGAAACAAACAAGAAATTGTGTTTGAGTCTCTTGAGCTACTTCATGAGATTCCCATTCAAGTGTTTTGTCTATTTCACGTTCACAATCTTAAGTAGAAACCAAGAACAATTTTTCCTTCTAGCTATGTTGAGTAATGGATATTAGTATTTTGTTTTGTGTTAAAATTGTGATGAGAAACCACTTAAGTTACTAATACTGCAATTTTAGTGTTTTTCATTTATGGGTAATTAAGCTACTTTGATGTAAGTGGATTTTAATTTGATCCGTAAGAAATTAATGTGTTACCAAATTCATTTATCACTTTTGTGCTCTTTCGGTGTGTTAGTGTGTTGGTACATATGCTTTTGTTTCATTTTGTCAGTGTCAAATGACCAAAATAGCCTCAAATACACAACGAACTTAATAATACTTTTAGGGTATTATAGTCCTACAACTTTTTGTAAATTATTTATACTATAAGGGTATTTTAGTAATTATAAACCATATAGAACAATATAGTTTCCAGAAAATCTGGATTTAAAGTCAGAAAACACATCTTTCACAGTTTCATACGGATGTTAGGTCACACATGCTTAGAAAAAGGTTCATATTTTGGGGCTTTGTAGCAACAAATTAAATTAGTACTACCTAGAAATAAAAAAATAAAATAATATTTACTATTACTTTATATATTGATTTCATGCAAACTATTTTATTTTATTTATTTAGTAATTTGTATAATATGCATTAGTTGGTAGTATGGCACATGTCATATCATTATTTATAGCTTGGTTTTAACTTTTAACATGTTTCTAAAATTTTAATATGTATATATATTCATTACATTGAAATAAAATAATTTTAGTACATTTTTTATTAAATTAACCGACAAAAACAATTTTAAAAAATTTAAATAAAAAAATTAATTTTTAATTTAATGTTTATTTGTTTGCATTGCAGGGTGCCATGTAGGAAGACAGGAGGCATCAGATTCACAATCAACGGTTTCCGTTACTTCAACTTGGTTCTAATCACCAACGTCGCGGGTGCAGGGGATATCGTGCGCGTGAGTGTAAAAGGAACCAACACTGCTTGGATGACAATGAGCCGTAACTGGGGGCAAAACTGGCAATCCAACGCAGTTTTTGTGGGCCAGGCTCTCTCTTTTAGGGTCACCGGCAGTGACCGTCGTACATCAACGTCATGGAACGTGGCACCGCCTCATTGGCAGTTCGGACAAACCTTCACCGGAAAGAATTTCCGCATCTAAAAAAAAAGAAAAATCAATATTTTTGAAGTTTTTCCCCCTTCAAATTTTCCTTTATTTTCCCGGGAAAATATTTGAAGTGGTTACAGTAATAGTATTAGGGTTTATAAAAAGTTGGTAGTTTTAGGAAAAGTGAAAGTAAAAGTTAAAGTGAAAGTAAGTTTGTTAAGTTGAAGGGGAAAGGGTGTTTGTATTAAAGTATTAAAGTGTTGCTAAAAGTGTGATATGTGATATGGGTGATGCTGGTATATTAATTACCCAGCATTTGGAACCCATTTCTTTGTGTTTTTTTTTTTTTTTTATGAACTCAAAAAGTGTGTAATGGCTGAAGAGGTTGCAAGGATAATGAACATGTAGCCCGCAGCTCTAGTTTGTTACTATATCGATGTTATCTTATATTTCAGTTGTTATAATTGGTTTTTTTGTTATGAATTTTATAGTAATTAATTGAATTATAAATTATGGATTTAGGTGAATGTTATTGTTGAAGGGAGTGAAATATTTGAGTCTTGTATAAACTGCCTTGTGAATATACTGTTTTAGCTACAAGTTACCATACTTTATGGTACTATGTTAATCTGAAAAACAAAAGGGTTCATTCATAGAAAAGACTAGTATCTGTTTGTTTGGTTACACGGCAGAATTTTTATGTTTGGTAACATTTTATGTTTGGTCAAATTTACGACAGAAAATCATATTTACAACGAAGCTGCAATTTACCATCTTTAATACAATATATTTTCTAACATAGCTCTTTTCAAAAAGTTTTGCATCATCATAGGTTGGTTAAGAATACCAATAGGCCCAAGTTCTAGAGAGAGATGCTTTATCTTCTCTCTAGAAAACCTCCCTCCAAACTTTTAGGCTATGTTTGGGAGATGGGTTTTGGAGGGGAGGGAAGGGGAAGGGAATGTTTGTGGGATGATAAACCCTTGTTTGGGAGTTTAAAAAAAAGAGAGAAAGGTTTTGGATATTTTTTGAAACCCTCCAAAGTCCTCATTTGACCCAATTTTAGAGTTCCCCCATATTGGAGGGTTTTAGGGGATTTATGATTGAATTGACAAATTTACTCTAATAATTATTTCAAAATTCCAATTTCAGACATAACCCTAATCTCATGGATCAGAAACCAACGACTCTCTCTCTGTGAAAACGTTGTCGTCGCCTCTCTCAACCTTCACGAATCCGACGATTTCCGGCGATCTTCGGTGATTTTTCTCTCTCTCACTCGCAATTTCTTCTCTCTCACTCGCGATTTCTCTCGCAGAACAACAATTTATCGCCTCTTTGCGACAATCTCCTGCGACAATCCCTCACGAAAGCGGTCTCTGCGACAATCTCCGGCGACGTTTCTCTCTCACTCGTGAGCAACTTGCTTCTGATACAAATCTCTCTCACTCTTACTTCTACCCATGTTCAGATTAGGAACAATTTAAAATTCTTCTTCTCACAATGAATGTTATTGTTTATGATATAGAAGCCTTCTGAAAAACAATGCTAATAAGAGGTAGCTAGCACTGGTTTTTTATGGAAACCATAGTTTTATTGTCATTTTCATAAACCATAGCTACTGATTTTGGTATTGGAGTATAAAATTATTTAAACATAATCACTTTTGTTTGATTGGATTTAGGTTTCAATTGTTAAATGGATCATCGAACAATTAATGCATTGAGCAGATGGAGAGAAAGACTTCAAATGACTATTGTTCATGTTCTATGTCTTGTAGTTTATTACTGCATAATTAAAATTCGATCTCGAATTAGGATTGTTAATCGTAGTTTGACGCTAGAGAAAGAGAGAGTACAAGATAAGATAATGAATATAGTTGCAACTAGTGAAGGTCGGAAGATAATAAGAATGAGTCCTAAAGCCTTTTTGGACTGTTCTATATTACAACAAGAGGGCGGTCTTCGAAAAACACAAAGGGTAACTGTAGAGGAACAAGTTGCTAAGACGCTATATATTCTAACTCACAATGTTAGAAATCGAGAGATTCAGTTTTGGTTTCGACGCTCTGGTGAGACTACTAGTCGTCATTTTCATCGTGTGCTTAGGTCGATAATTGAGATAGGACGTACATATCTCAAACAACCAGATGGTTCACGCATTCCTGCAGAAATTCTTGGAAACAATCGATTTTACCCTTATTTTAAAGATTGTATTGGGGCGATTGATTGTACTCATGTTCGTGTAAAAGTACCATTGGCTAAAGCTTCAAGATATCGTGGTAGGAAATACTTTCCTACACAAAATGTGTTGGTCGCATGCTCATTTGATCTAAGGTTTACTTATGTTTTGCCTGGATGGGAGGGCACTGCTTCCGATTCTAGAATATTAAAATATGCTCTACGGAGAACAAATGGTCTTAAAATACCTAGAGGTAGTTAATACTTATTGATTCTTTTTCATTTAAATTTTTTCCTAGAAATGTTAGTAATAAATTTTTTATTTATATGTAAATTTTATATTCTTGATGCTAGATTCATGTTGAGAAAGGGGTTGATTACACCACTTAGATCAACACGTTATCACTTGAAAGAGTTCTCCATCACAAACCCCCCTAGAACACCTCAAGAGTTATTCAACCTTCGTTATTCATCGTTGCGCAATGTTGTTGAAAGGGCTTTTGAGGTTGTGAAGAAAAGATTTCGAATCATCTCAAGTGGTGCTTAAGCGACTTATGGAGTCGACACTCAAAATTATATTATTATTGCATGTTGCATCTTGCATAACTATTTGATGGGAGTAGATCCCGACAAAGACTTGATTGCTGAGGTAGATGAAGAAATTGGCAATCAAAGTGCTCCTCAAGCCAATCATGGACATTTAGAAGTAGACGAGGATGAACAACACACGCATTTAGGGAAATTTTTTAGAAATTATATGATTAATGCAATGTGGAACGATTACATAACACACGATTAGAGAAAATTTGTAGAAATTCTATGATTAATGCAATGTGAAACATTACATAGTTGGTGGTTATTATGATGTATTTTGTCCGATTTGACTTTTATTTCATTAGTAATGAATTCCTTTATATATATCATCATTATTTCTCTATCATGTTTATTTTTCTGCAATTGTAATATATCAGGAATCATGTCTACCTCTGAAAGAGAGATATGGACAACGAATAGGGACAATGCTCTTATTGATGCCTTTGTGCATCAAGTAAATGAGGGAAACAAAGTCAACAGAACCTATACATCAAAAGCGTATAACAACATTACAAAGGAGATGAGTGAAAAGTTTCAAAGGCCTTTTCAAAAGGAGAAGGTGAAAGGTAGATGGAAATTAGTGAAAAGAAATTTTCATAAATGTTACGACATTTTCAAGAACTTGAGTGGATTTGCTTGGGATTCAAACACACATCGTTGGATTGCTGAACCTGAAGTTTGGAAAACACTAATTGAGGTATGTTTTGCTTGTTAATTATGCCACATGGATTCTAAGCAATAATTATAAGGAAGTATGTCATTTTGATTCTGAATTAATTTGTGTTATGTTCATCAAATAGTATATTCTGAATCAATTAGTTGTTAAACTTTATGTGGGCTAATGGTGTAAGTTAGTTTCAAATTGGGATGTAAATTAGTTAGTTAGATTGGTTCAAAAAATAAAATGTTAGCTACTGTTAGTAGCTACTGTAGTTAGAAATACAGGGCTGGTTTGACAGTTAATTAATTTAAAACTCTAGTTCTTCCTATGGATGGCATTCCCATTCACTACTTTTCCTCTATATACTCTTCAAATGGTAATATTATTATAACAGACGGTGGTACTGGTTTAGTGAGGTACGATGACAAAGGACAATTGCTAGATCATCATTCATATTGTAACGATGCATGTGGATCTCAATTTGCTCTGTACACAGAGTGTCTGCTTTCACTCAACAATGAACAAACTTAAGATGACACAAACAATAAGAATGGAGTACTTATAAATTCGTCGACCTTCACCATTTTTTTAATACTTATCATTATAATGTATTATGAAATAGTCTCTGCATCATGAAATATTGCTTGGTTTATTTTTTGTAATATGTTTATTGAAAGTGTTATTTGTTTGTGTGATTCACTTTTATTTATGCATGCATGTGTAATTAGTTTGAGTTCTTATTTATAATATGGTCACTGCTTGAAATGGTTTTATATAGTAAATTTGTTTCAAGAGTTTATACGTGTTAATCAAGATCAATATCATAATCACAATTGCATGACTTAACTCAAAGCAATTCATCAAAAACTTGATCATAGCCACATGAATTCATATTGTGTCATTAGCTGCAAAAAATGCATTACAGGAGGAAGAACCATTCTGTAGGTATTCAAGTTCAAGGCATACAAGCTCAAGGCATACAGAAACAATAGGTTTTTCCTAAAATTTAACACACCTACACACCTTTTTCTCGATTCAAGTTTGTTGACTCGTATCGGTAGGAACTACTTCTAGAGGTGGCGGTAGTTTTTATAATCTATAATAAATGTGTGTATAATAGTTTTGCATACACGCCTTATAGAAAGTGTGACTTGCAAATTAAAAGGAGGAAAACTGTGATTTATTAGAACTGCATCATGATTCAAAATTTCTAACTGAACAGGTGTCAACCGAATTCACATGTATGAACAGAACTATGAACCAAAATGAGCTGAACTACTACGCGTATGAACTGAACCCAACTGTTTTGTGTTATTTAACAGTTTAAATTCTAATTATAGCTTATGTTAATAGAAATCTAGGTATAAATGTGATAGGATGGAGAAGAAGCATAATGGGTGACCTAGACACTATAATGCTTAGGCATTGAATTCAGGAACTAATTCAAGTTTGTAATTATGGCTTACATATGGCATTTTAGGGCTGCATATTTATGCAGAAAGTGATAGTTAAACAAGTTTGTTATCAATTTAGATACATGTAGGCTCAAATTTGGTTAATTGATATGTTTCTATTTATAGTTAAATTGGTGGTTGTAAGTTTGGTTTGTAGTTCTCTTTCTACTATTTTTCTGTTGTGTTTCTGATTTTCAATTGATGTGCATTTCTCCAATTGTTTACTTTCATAACATTTATGTTTATTTCTTATTTGTAATTGGGAAAGGCATTGGAAGATGTGTTGTATGTGATTTGTGGGTGCATGACTAGATGATTGGTTTTATGTAGGCAAAACCAGAAGCTGCACAATGGATGACAAACCTGGTTCCTAATTATGACAAGTTGTCCATTGCTTGTGGAGATGATAGGGCCACTGGAGAAAAAGTTATGAATGATGAAGATATTCGAGAAAATCATCCACTCAATCGTGAGTCAAAGTCCATTGAAACTAGTGAGCAAGCGACATTAGAGACTTTGCAAGAGGGAGGCAATGATCAAGATGTTACTTCTCCTGAGGTGCAAATTTCACAAGAACCTAAGCTAAAAGATCTAAAAAGGCTCAAGATGAAGCTGAAATTGAAGGGATAAAATCTGCTCTTTTGACCATAGCGGATGCTTTTAGAGAGAGTACAACATCTCATGATAAATATTTTAAAGAAAGTGTTGCTGCTTATGAGAGAGCTAACATCAAACTTCCAATTTCAGAAGCAGATGTTTGGAAACTTTTACAGGAAATGCAAGTGGAGAGACATATGCTCACTCCAGCATATACTTATCTTCTTGAATACCCTGAAAAGGTTAGAGCTTTACTTGGACTTCCCAAAGATATGCGAAAGAATTATTTAGTTGAACTTATGTTTGGTCAAGGTCGTCCATCAAGGTAATTTACCTATTGTTTTGAACATTTTTCCATATACTTACTAATTCTACTAAAAGCATATATGCTGATGATATGTTGTTATTTTGTTTTGAATATTGTAGGAATTTGTGAGATGATGAAAAAGAGAAGTTTGAATATTGAAGTAATTTGTGGATGATGGAAGAAAGAAGTCGAGAATATGTGATTGATGCATAAGTTGTATTCGAATACATTATCTTGAATTGTAACTAATTTTGATATATGTGGTACTTATGAAAATTATAAAAACTCGAATCTACATTGTGATTGTCAATTAAATTGATTTTAAGAAAATTTTAGTACTTTTTTTTTTTTATTTTAGACTTCAAGAATAAAATAAAAAATATCGTCAATATTTTTATATTGAAAAGTTTATCAATTTTTTGTTGTATTTTTAAATTAATAATGAAATAAAAATATTATAGTTTTTTTAAAATATTATAATTTATTATTATTATATCAAGTTTTTTCATATTTAAATGTATTTTAATTTTAATTTCATTTATTATATATGGTTTTTAATTTTATCTAGAAAAAATTACCACTTTTTTGTATTTTTCAAATTAATAATGAAATAAAAAATAACACATTTTTTAAAAAAATTGAATTTTAATTTATTATTATTTTATCAAGTTTTTTCGAATTACATGTAGTTTAATTTTAAATTTTTTATTAGATATAGTTTCTAATCTTATTAGAAAAATTTATCATTTTTTGAATTTTTTAAATTAATAATAAAATAAATAATTTTATAATTTAAAAATTAATTTATTATCATTTTATAAAAAAAAATTATATTTATATTTATTTTAAATATTTTTATTAGATAAGAACTATAAAGTAGAGATGTTGCACCCCAAAATTTGCCCTCCTAATTTTATTTTTAATCGGCTTATGTTTCTCGTTTCATCTACATCTTAGGTCATAAATAAACTCATGCATCCATCAATCATATAAATATCTGGAGCGAGAGATCTAAGGTCTTGAAGAGTCATAGTTTTGACTTCTCTTTTTAAGACTCTCATCTTCACTCAAGGTTGCAAAATCTCCTTCATTGAAGTTTATAAAAAAAAACAGGTTTTATATCCCATATTTGTGGTGATTCAAAGGTTACTCTTCACTATTAATTATTGAATGAGATTCGAGATATAAATGACAAAGTGGGTTTCATGGTCTACGAAAGACACTTGATCGCTTGATTACATGGATTATTAATTGGTTTTAATGCTTATGCAAGAGGAAGAAGTGGAGTTATTCGGATTCATTTCATCAATTCAAATTAGTTCAGCTAAGTTATTTTGGACTATTTGTAAAGTATTGATAAGAGAAGAATACTGTGTTTATAAATGTCTACAAAAAAATCTACAAATTATGTTACACAGAAAGTCATTACAAGGAGATTTCATATCACAATTCCATTACATGCCACATTACAAGGAAAAAAAGGATTCTCCTAATGATGCTTACGTCGTGCCTTCCACTCTACCTTCCTCAACTCAATCAGACTCATCCTTTTTAAGATATATGTTGCCCTCAAAAAATAGAGGCAGCAGCTCCAGAAAATAGTTCCTGACCAACAATATTCACAGCTTCCATCTGATGTGGAGTCTGTTTTGCTGCAACAAGTACCAAATCCAACACCAGAGCAATTGGGTTCCCTGCTACCAGAGCACAGCATCAAATCCACAAGCCAAATGAATTGCAGCCCTGCACATAAATCCAAACAACATTCAGTATTTATCTATACCAATTCAGTGTCAACTCTAAATAGCCACACCAACTGTCAAAAACAGAATTCACTTCAAACAAATCCCACCTACTGCCAGCAAAATAACCCACTACAGCCTGTCCAAAAAGAATCCCTAACCCTTTCAAGCAACACCAATATCAATCGTACTAACTGAACCTAAACCATATTCATTGAGTGCAGTTCATAAATTCACAACAATTCCAAACAAAAACCAATTCTGTACAAGCAAAAAGAAGGTCCCTGCACATATTTACACCATTCTAAACCTGCTTCACAAGGAAAAAAACCTACATAAGCCAATTATTACAAACAAAATTTTAACCTATAATAGATTTTCAACCATCCTCCTAACTATTTCTAACCTCCAATCTATTTCTAAACCAGTCCATAACATAGTAACCAACCAGTTTCTAACAGAATAATCTAACAGGTTCTAGAAACTAACAGAAAACCAGAAAAAATCAGAAACCAAATGCAAGTCCCACATTCAAGAAACTGAAAAAATACCTTGCAAGCTATAATGCCGAGTCCCACATCTAAGGATTCCCAATGATCACCCAATGATTGCTCCTATAAATAGTCAGCTTCACCCACCTACAATGGACAAAAAAAAAAAGCACTATCAGTCTTCATCATTGTCTCGCTTGCAGACTTTGAAGGAAGAAGGGTAGAGCCTCAAAATCTTCTTCCACAATCCTCCACTCTCAGCTTCTTCTACGCTTCCATTTCCACACAAATTCTTCCACTCAACCATCGATTCATCCACCATTCTTTACCTTCATCTTCTTCTTCTTCCCTCGACACTCATAAACCACTATCTCCCTCATTCAATCTCTTCCATTCATCTTCAAGCCTCGTCTTTCACCATCTCAATCACCGACCTTCCACACCACTTCGTCATCGTCAAGAATCTTCATCGACTCTCTGCATCTCTCATCGCCTCACCTTCATCATTCCGCCTGAATCATCAATAACAACTCTCAGAGTTTCAGAATCAAGAAGAAGAAGAAGCAGAAGAGAAGAGGAACGAGTGAATCTTACCCGACTTATCGAAGAACCTCTCTGAATCTTTCTTCATCTTCATCAAATTTGAAGAAACACCAGACTTTCGATCGGATATTCAAGAGAGACGGCGGCGATTGGACTTAGTTTCGTCGGAAAAGTTGAATCGGAGAAGAGCGGAGAAGTTTCGTCAGATTGAATCAAGGTTGAAAACGGGTGTTGAGTCGAATCGGAGACGAAGAGAGCTTACTGTCGCGTTTGAATCGGAAGCGGAATCAACCACCACCGCCGCGCCGCCTTGAGAGAGAAGAATTCGAGTGAGAGGTATGAACCCTAATTTAACTCGTGTTCCTCTTTCTATTTTTCCATTCTTTCTTTTTGTTTTATTTGTCTGATAAGAAACTCAAGAAGTCTCCATAATGTACTTGGGCCGAAGCTGCTAATCACGCCTCCCATAAGCCCGTACACCTTCATTTTTGGTAATAACAAAATCTGCAACAAAACCAATATCTTGGGCCAATGCTGATTCAAACTCCCTAAGGCCCGGTGCTACATGTTTTTGGCTAAGAAAATCTGTGAACAAAAAAAGCCTCTTTGGGCCTGCCTCCAGGGGCCTGCGCCCAGGTACTATGGGCACCCTTAATCAGCTTTGCACCCCCTATTTCTCTATTTTCCAATTTTAGATTTAATTAGTTTTTACTAATATCTCTTAAGCAAATTTAATTGTTAATTTTCACTAATCATTTTGAGACATTAATACAAATTTTGACATACAAAAATAATCACCGAAAAGATGTTAGTTTAGTCTAATTTTTCCCTTAATGTCTAATCAAATTTTCTTCATAAAACCAACAAAAATAATAGTATTTTAGTCCACTTTTTGTACTATATTTTTGACTTGCTATTTCATGCTTGTATGTAATTTTGCACCATTATCACTCTCAATTTTGACTTCTAATCTTGCCTTAATTTTCATGTATCTCTTTCTCCTAACCTTAGGTAGAAGCCATGACAACATTAGGTAGAAATCCCTTTCATACTTAGGCTAGTTTCTAGGCTAGTTCTTTTTCCTTTTCAACCTTAAAACATCTAAAAATACTTGAATGAATTTCCCATAAAAAATACCAAGAAAACTCATAAAAAATGACTAATAAATACTTTGACCAATAAAAAGGGAATGGAAGCTTGTAACTTCCCTTGCTTAAGGGATGTTCGAGTGCTTGGGGCTCCCTTGCTTAAGGGTTCCATTCAGGCGTAAGTTCCCACTCTAAAAAACACAAACCAAAGAGCAACTCGAATTTCCCTTGCTTAAGGGATTTCCTCGAAACGCTCAAACTCTCTTCTCTATCTCGCCTCCGAGGCATTCTTTAATCGGACACGTTATTTCCGCTCCATTCCCAGCTTAAGACTCCAGAGGTCGAGCAGCGGAGTGCGAATGTAACTTCGTCCACTAAAAAACACAAAAACAAACAAAAACTAAAGAGCCGAACTACGGCGCTCTGATTCCTGAAAAGGATACGTAGGCATCAAGTCGCGGGGCTTGAACGAGCACAATTATTTATAAACCTTATTTTCCCCGTGTTTCTTTTCTTTCATTTGCATGCATTCCCTTAGTGATTAAGCTATAGATTTACACACCCTTTAGATAGCAACAAACATAGGTGGATACCATCGAGTACGATGGGCGTGAGGGGTGCTAGTACCTTCCCCTTGCGTAACCGACTCTCTTACCCGATCTTTGGTCGCAAGACCTTTTCTTATCCTTTCTTTATTTTAGGTTTTCTGATATTCCTTTCCCTCTTTGGGATAAATATATTGGTGGTGTTGCACCCCAAAATTTGCCCATCTATTTATCCCTAACTGGCTAAGTTTCACATTCATATGCATCCTTCCATTAGGTCATTTTACGCAACACACATTCATTGGATACATAATCAAAAAATCAAGAATCAGGGTTTATTTCCTTATGATTTCATTCACCAAAGTTTTTACTGAGATCAATTGGATCGGGTTTACTTCACTATTCATTTATTAATCAAGAGGATCTTTCTTAGGAAACTTGGATATAATTATTTGGTTCACTGTTTGAGTTGTAAATTACGGTACAATATTCATTTGGATAAAGATGTTAATTTGTGACAAGCCTCTTGAGATTGAGTCTCTTATATTGCTTGCTTAAGGAATGATTTATTTTGGGCCATAGTTTGGAAAAGAAATTATTCAAATTCTATTTGAATGTGAAGAGAAAAGCCTGCGTTATATTTCAAGCTCAAAAATATTCATTACATAAAGAATCCAAGGATCAAATGCCCATTCTCAAGTACCTAATTATGCATTCATTTGAAGGTCCATCTATGAATCACAAGGCAACAAGGCCATGGCCACTACAAAGAATCACCACTGTAAACTATATGCATAAAGGTCCTGTTGTATTACATGAATTAACTGAGCCAAAGTCAAGAATCCCTTACAGGAAGAAAAAAGAAAAACACATACATTGCCAAATACAAACACCTTGAGATTTACATATTTACATAAAATACATTATGATCCAAAGTTCCTAAAACTAGTCCCTGATTTCTTAATCATGCCTTCCATCTTTTTCCCAATTCCAAGCCATCTGCGCAAGAGATAAACACATATCAGTTCAGCCATGTGATCCTGTACTTACAACAAAAAAAAACTGAATCATCATCAGGTTTATCCTTCAAGCTCCATGCTGTCAACATTGCAAATGATTTGTCAAACCGGGCAGCTTCAATGTGTCCATCTGCTGCGGCAGAATACGTGAGCCAGTCCTTTTGCTGTGAACAACTTCCAGCTTTGCCAATAACTTCTCCGGCAGCCTTAACTTGACCCTGCAACAATTAAACAAGCTGCATCCATTCAATACAAGAGAAAATAAATACCCAGCATCCACACTACAACATTCAGCCACAGTTCATTTACAAAAGGAAAAACCAAAATAAACACTCTACATATTCAGTTTTTTCCTAACCTTATCAACCAAGCATTCATGCAACTCCAAATTTGCTGCATACAAAAAAAGGGACTCAACACGCATTAACCAATCCAAACCTATCAATAACTATATCCATGCCAAACAGCTCCATATATTCAAATTAGCACCTACAAAATCTAACTCAATCAAAAACAGTCCTACACATTGATTCAACAGCAAAGATAAAAAAGAAAAGGCCCTGCTGCTAACATCAAAGAGAAGGAAAACAGAGTTACAAAGCCTGCAGCATCAGAGTTCCAATTGACAAAAATAAAACAGTCACATATTAAAGCCAATCACAAAACCGAACCTGCACCATATGAAAAAACATGCAAAAATCAGTCCCATATGTATCTAACACAACCATCAATTCAATACATGCACATCATACTTCATATTATTACACAAAATCCAGAAAAAAGAACTAAACACTACCTAACAATATTAGTTAAGTCCGTTCCAGTCATAACCATAAAACAGTCCTTGCATATACCATATATTTATATTCAAGAAACCAGTCGCTGCATTCATACACAATCAAAATTGACAGTTCAAATTAGTTTCTAAAACCTACTACATTTCACACATTCAGTCCTTCCATATTCTACGCATAGAAACTCATAACAGACCTTCTTGACCACTTCTAATATTGCAGCCAGCCCTACGTTTATCATATTATTAACCACCCATCCAGTTTATACCATGTATTAACACACATATTCAAAAACTAACAGCCCTGTATATAACCCAAACCAGAAAATCAGAAATCAAATGCAAGTCCCACATTCAAGAAACTGAAAAATACCTTGCAAGCTATAGTGCCGAGTCCCACATCTAAGGATTCCTAATGATCACCCAATGATTGCTCCTATAAATAGTCAGCTTCACCCACCTACAATGGACACCAGAAAAAAGCACTATCAGTCTTCATCATTGTCTCGCTTGCAGACTTTGAAGGAAGAAGGGTAGAGCCTCAAAACCTTCACCATTTTCTCACTATCACCTCTGAACCTCCTTCAACATCAATCTCCGATCATCACCAAGAATCTCCATCAACTCTCTGCAAACCTCATCACATCACCTTCATCATTCCGCTCAACCTCGCAGCAACAACAAAACTTCATAAAATTTGCATAACAGAAATTAAAGAGGAAGAAGGGTGAGAGGATCGCAAACAGGGCAAAGGGAGAACTCAACAATTCATCATAAGAACTGAAGAAGAAGACGGAGCATTGCAGGAAGTGGAAGATCGCACTATTACCTGAAATTAGAGCTTGTCTTCATACTTTGCGCCCTTCAGGTAAGCTTTTCGAATCCGTCGATTATTCGTCCTCTCTGTGCTTTCTTGATACTACCGTGAAGGTTGAGACCCCCTATTTCTTTCCCCCATGGTCTCAAACTCGGTTTCATCATCACCTTAGTTCTTAGGGTTTTCAATTTAGGGCTCGAGAGGAAGATTTTGAGTGATTATCTTTCGAATCGACAAAATGAGCGCGGGAATGAATCAAAGGGGAAGTGTTTTGGCGTTCGGTGATGGTGGCCGCTCGGAGAAACAGATTTCTCCGGCGCCGTCGTTGGTTTGCGAGAGAAGAACGAGAGTGAGAATTCTGAGAGAGAGAGGAGGAGAAACGACGCCACATAACCCTAGTTCCTCTTATGTTCTTTCATTCAATTAATTGTTTTTTTTTTCCAATTAACATCCAGATCCAGAAAATGATAAAAAACGTTATGGGTCAAATGGCAAACAATCCTTGGACCTTTCACGGGTTCTCACCCCCAACTTGAGCCCAATAGCACCGTTTTTGGTGGCTGGAGTCTGATACCATAATCATCCTGGGCTGAACTCATCTTCCCCTTTGGCCCATTGCTTTCTGTACGTTGAATTGTAACAAACAAGGGCCAGACTCCATGGGCCATGCGCCAGTTTCTCTTTTCACACTATCATTTTCAATCGGCACCCCCTGATTCCATTTTGTTAATTAACCACTTTAGATTTTAATTAGTCTTTTGGTTATATCTTTTAAGCAATTTAATTCACTAATTTTCTCACTAATCTTTCAGACTTTAACACATGATTTTTGACCTATAAAAATAATCATAAAAAAATATTAGTTTAGGCTAATTTTGGTTTGATTCATTTTGCTTAATTCTAACTCAATTTCCTTCATAAAATCAATATATAAAAATACTAGTTTTAGACTATTTGTTTTTAGTCTTTTACTTGATTTCCTTCATAAAAATAATAATAAAAATAGTAGTATTTTTAATTCATTTGTACTATACTTTTGACTTGTTACTATATGCTTGTATGCCGATTTTTGTACCATTGTGTTACTCACTATTGACTTCCAATTGCGATCTTTAATTTCCATGTTTCTTTTATTCCTAACCTTAGGTAGAAACCATGATAACATTAGGTAGAAATTCCCTTCATACTTAGGCTAGTTTCTTTTCCTTTTCAACTTCAAAACATCTAATAAATACTTGAATTAAATCCCATAAAAAATACCAAGAAAACTCATAAAAAATGACTAATAAATTTCTGACTAATAAAAAGGGAATGGAAGCTTGTAACTTCCCTTGCTTAAGGGACGTTCGAGTGCTTGGGGCTCCCTTGCTTAAGGGTTCCATTCAGGCGTAAGTTCCCAACCTCTAAAAAACACAAACCAAAGAGTAAATCGAGTTTCCCTTGCTTAAGGGATTTCCTCGAAACGCTCAAAATCTCTTCTTCATCTCTTGCCTCAGAGGCATTCTTTCTCCTGCCTTCAGGGCATTCTTTCTCCTAATCGGACACGTTATTTCCGCTCCATTCCCAGCTTAAGACTCCAGAGGTCGAGCAGCGGAGCGCGAATGTAACTGTTCAACTAAAAAACACAAAAACAAACAAAAACTAAAGAGCCGAACTACGGCGCTCTGATTCCCGAAAGGGATACGTAGGCATCAAGTCGCGGGGCTTGAACGAGCACAATTATTTATAAACCTTATTTTCCCCGTGTTTCTTTTCTTTCATTTGCATGCATTCCCTTAGTGATTAAGCTATAGATTTACACACCCTTTAGATAGCAACAAACATAGGTGGATACCATCGAGTACGATGGGCGTGAGGGGTGCTAGTACCTTCCCCTTGCGTAACCGACTCTCTTACCCGATCTTTGGTCGCAAGACCTTTTCTTATCCTTTCTTTATTTTAGGTTTTCTGATATTCCTTTCCCTCTTTGGGATAAATATATTGGTGGCGACTCTGTTCATTTTCGCGAGCGTGCGACAGCTGGCGACTCTGCTGGGGATGTTGCTAGACCTGTTGCTGGTCCATCCTTAGTGAGTCGATCCTAGCCTGCGTTTGTTTGTTTATTTACTGGGTGTTTATTTGCTTTATGTCTATACCTTGTATATATGTTTGCATGTTTATTTTCTGCTTGCATATCATGTTTATTTCTGTTTGCACATCATGTATATGGATTATATTCTGTGTTCCTTGGGGTCTTCTGTTCTGTTTTGCAGGTGGGGGGTTGTGTGAGGTAAAAGGCCCACTACCCAGGCCAAGTGACACATAGGATTAGCGTGGATGCTCATGTTGACTACCGTAGCGCTTGCTATGGATGAGTTCAATATGGGGTACCACAACTGGGCGAGGTTCTTTCATGGAACACTGTGTCTGGCACGCTTGTTGCCTCAAACACTTTGTACCCCATGGGAACTGTAGACCCTGGTGACCATTAGGGACCTCTTGTCCGTGTCTAGACTACATACCCGTGAGATTGGGGTGGGACAGGAAACTTGACCTTCATCACACCCGGATTTCTGCCATTCAATAAAAGGCGTCGAACCTTTGATCCTGGGACATTTGACTTATACAGGAGTTCTACATTAGTTATCTATCAACGTCGAACCTCTGAATCTGGAGGTTTGACCTTATTTGACTTATGCAAGGGTTATCTATCAGAATCAACGTCGAACCTCTGAATCTGGATGGTTCGACCACCTTTGACTTATGCACAAGCTGTTTATCCAGAAAGCAACGTCGAACCTCTGAATCTGGAGGGTTCGGCCATATCTTATTGACCATGAGAAATTTTTATCCAAGAGGCCTTGATCCTTGATCCTGATACATTTGCATCTTCATTAACATTTTTGCATTCATGCATTTGCATCCATGGTTACCAAGACTCTTACCACCCTTCCTCTCCATCAGATCAGCCAAGACGATTCCTCCACACCGATATCTGACAAGAGCTCATAGAAGAAGAATCATGGAGAATTACGAACAAGATCAAGCTGCCATTAGAGAAGAGATGGACCAAATGAAAGGCAAGGTTGATGCTATTTTGGAAGCTATCCAAGCCTTAAGGGCTGAAAGAGTTCCTGTTGCGCAAGAGATTCCTGTTGTTGTTAATCAAGCTGCTGCTAGTCAACCTGATGTCATTCCACCTTCTTCTACTCCACTTGAGTTCCAAGCAAGGACTAATGCTACTCTTGGGATGCCATTCAACTTCATGACTGTTGATACCCTTGGAGCTTCAAGCCAAGGAGGGTCCATGCCCTTAACTTCTGGAGTGCCAACCACGAACGGGCCTGTTTTCCCATTTCCTACTCCACCTTCTCAAACAGAGATTCCTATTCCTGCTTTCTGTGGTACTCAGTTTGCTAATCCAGAAATGCAAACAATACCAACCGCTGAAAGAGCTCGACCCGTTGAGAAATCTGCTGAGAAGTATAAGATTCTTGAGGAAAGAATTCGAGCCATTGAAGGATTCAGTGCATATGGGATGGATGCTGAGGATATGTGTCTAGTTCCTAATCTGGTTGTCCCTCCTAAGTTCAAGACTCCCGACTTCCAGAAGTACAAGGGTTTGAGCTGTCCGAAGAGCCATATCATCATGTATTGTCGTAAGATGGCTTCTCACATCCACAACGACTCATTGCTCATCCATTGCTTCCAAGATAGCTTATCTGGGGCATCTCTGAACTGGTATATGAATCTGGAGCGTAATAGAATCCGATCTTGGAAGGATTTGTCTGATGCTTTCCTCAAGCAATATCAGTATAACATTGACATGGCACCGACTAGGTTGCAACTTCAGAATCAAGTGCAAAGGACCAATGAGACATTCAAAGAGTATGCTCAAAGGTGGAGAGAAATGGCTGCTCAAGTTAATCCACCACTTTCTGAATCTGAATTGGTTGACATGTTCATGAACACTCTTCAAGGACACTACTATGAAAGAATGGTTGGAAGTGTTTCTTCTGGCTTCTCCGATCTAGTCAGGATTGGTGAAAGAATTGAGAATGGTTTGAAAATTGGTAAGATCCAGAATCCCGCCAATGCTGCTGCTTCAAACCAATATGGGTACAAGAAACCTCAGGGTAACTTTGTCAAGAAGAAAGAAGGTGAGACTGGTGCCGCCTATGCTCAAGATCAAGCTCCTTGCTATCAAGTGGCCGCCACCGCCCCTCAAGCTTATGTGGCACCTGTTGGTCAACAACCTTGGGTCCCTTATCAACAATATGTCCAACAACAACAACAAGGTTTCCAACAACGAGGTTATCAGCAGAGACAAGGTCAACAGAGGCAGAATAGGCCTAAAAGGGTGTATGATCGTGTACCGATGACTTATAGCCAACTTCTCGCCGCCTTGCTTGATCAAAAGCTGATTCAATTAGCTGAAGCGAGGCCTCCTCCTGATCCTCTCCCTCCAAATTACAAGATTAATGCCAAGTGTGAATTCCACTCTGGAGGATCTGGTCACACCACTGAAGAGTGCAGAATTCTCAAAGACAAGGTTCAGGATCTGCTTGATGCAAAGGAGATTACATTCACACCTGTGGCACCTAATGTGGTCAATAATCCCATGCCACCTCACAATGGAGCTTCCACCAGTGGACCATGAAGACTTTATGTTTGTCAGAGAACATTTCATTTGCATTAGAATAAGGCCAAGTTTGCCATTGTATAGATTTCTTTAGTATTTTCAATTGTATTACTTTTGTTGTCATCAAGTACTTCTCATTGTAAGAAACTCATTTTGTTTGAATAAATAAAAATAATGTAATATACATGTTTTTCTCAAATCATTTCATCTTTGTCATTATGTTCATTGATACTTCACTCGTTTGTCTTAAGCAACTAAAAAAAGGAGAATGATGAAAATCAAAAACACATGAATCACTAATTGTGTGCTTTTGGAACAAGATCCTGCTGAGGATGTACAGGCATTGTTTCAATTCCTAAACACTGGAGTTATAAGGGAGTGAAACCTTCGTCAACCCCTTTGAGCCTAAGGAGTAGTAGTTTCTTTTCAAAAAATATAAAACCCTCAATCTTAACCAGGGGCAGGGTAGTCTTCAGTTAGTGCGACCGAGTGCTCAACTTTCAGGTATTCCATCAAAGGATCAATCAAATTCTATCTCTCGCAACAAAAAAGGAAGAGCACAATCCACAATGGATGTCTCCCATTCACTGAGAAAAAGGCAGTCACAACTTTTTCATCAAGTCAATCACCAAAGTCATACAACTTGTTCCCGAACGAGACAAAAAAGAGAATTAAAAAAAGTTATGAATCATGATAAAAAAAAAAAGGGAAACAATAGCCCGCTAAGTCAAAATAAAAAGAAAAGCTTTGAAGCAATTGACTTAGGCAAAAATTAGGGCATATCCCGCTGGACAACGAAAACCAAAATCAAAAGAAACTTTCTGTCCAGGCAAAAGTTAGGGAAGGCAAAAAAAAAAAAAGAAAAGACAAAACAAAAGAAGAAAATCCTCCAAGGGACAAGTTGTGACCATCAACAAAAGAACCAAAGGGTGACTGCCACCTCCATCGAAGCCATGAAAGGATCCTCATCCATCAAAATCCTTCCTGAAAGGTGAATACTCGTGTCAAGCTAATTGAACGTAGGACTGGAGAACATCACGAAGAAGGGGTGGGTTAAGTAGAACTTGAGCCTTTATCCTTTGTTTCTTAAACCGTGAACCCGGCCACGTTACAACCCTCAAAAGTCCTAATTGAAGCAGGGTTCGTTCTGAAAGCATACAAACTGTAAAATCATGTCAAACTGACTCCTAATGTTGCTGTGTCACTTGTGTTAGTATCAATACAACATTTTGACAAATAAAACTTTTTCTTTGAGATTAACATATGCATTGCATTCTCATTATCTTTTTCAAAACAGAATTGTCTCTAACTTGAAAATAAGTACTTGATACCAAGGAAAGTTCAACATTGAAATTCCATCGAGTAATCTTACAAAGGCAAAGGTTGGTCATCCACTGAGCAAATAGCTGAAGAATCCATTTGGTGGAAGAGCTCCCTACAATCTGGGGCATTCATTCTGTTATCAACACTGGGGCAGACCATTGCACATCTCCATGATTCGAGCATGTCAAAATTCTATCTCAAAAGGCCTACAAGCTGGGGCAAACTAGTGACAATTTTTTCCATCCCTAAGCAAGTGTCAGATATCAAGACAAGTGTCGAGGAGTCAAGCTAAACACCTCACCTTCACAAGGGTTGTCCTTCAAGCAACAACCTTCCACAAGGGCATACTCCATCCACTCCTGGTGTCTTGGAGACCATCATCGCATTCATAATCATACAATCATCATGCATATCATTGCATTTCCATCATCATTTCTCCCGTATGATCCAACCATCAACAAATCAGGGGCATCCACCCCATCTTGATTCTCAAGTAGAGTTTCGGAACTCCACCTAATCTATTCCACACAAAGCATAAACCCTGACAAATCAATCAGTATACTGCATATAGAACTCATTGCATCGCATTTTCAGAAGTGCATAAAATAAATCAAACATTTGCATGTGAAGCATAAGCCAAGTTACTCATCATATGAGGTCCCTACAAGCAATCAATTGATATTCCACTGGATCACTCAGAGTTACCATTGTGGTGTCATCTCTCATAATCAATCGTGTTCATCTTTCTTCAACCCTGAGTTGATGTTTTTGTGTTCAACCCAGAGTTGACTTTCCCTCCATCTTTTAACCCCGAGTCAATTATCTCTTCCCACTCAACCCAGAGTTGACGGTTATCTTTTATTCAACCCAGAGTTGATCCTTGTCTTTCTTTCCCACTCAACCCAGAGTTGACGGTTATCTTTTCTCCTTTCCCACTCAACCCAGAGTTGACGGTTATCTTTTATTCAACCCAGAGTTGATCCTTGTCTTTCTTTCCTACTCAACCCAGAGTTGACGGTTATCTTTTATTCGACCCAGAGTTGATCCTTGTCTTTCTTTCCCACTCAACCCAGAGTTGACGGTTATCTTTTCTCCTTTCCCACTCAACCCAGAGTTGATGGTTATCTTTTGCTTTTCCCACTCAACCCAGAGTTGACGGTTATCTTTTCTCTTCCCCTCTCACCCAGAGTTGACGGATATTTCTTATTGTTTGTTCTTTCCACTCAACCCAGAGTTGATGGTTATTCAACCCAGAGTTGATTCTTTCCTTTTCCCACTCAACCCAGAGTTGACGGTTATCATTTGTTCAATCCAGAATTGATTTCTTCTTTTCCCTCTCACCCAGAGTCGAAGGATACTTCTAGAATTGACTTCTCCTTTTCCCACTCAATCCAGAGTTGACGGTTAGCCTTTGTTCAATCCAGAATTGAATTTCGTTTCTTATCCCACTCAACCCAGAGTTGACGGTTATTTCTAATTGTTCGTCCTTCCCCTTTCAACCCAGAGTTGAATTACTTTCTCTCAACCCAGAGTTGATGTCTATCTATTGTTTTCAACCCAGAGTTGATGTTCTCACTTTCTATCTCAACCCAGAGTTGATGCCTATATCTTGTCCCATTAATACTGATTTCCCTTTCCGTTCTCAATCCAGAATTGATGTCTACCTCTTATCCAACCCAGAGTTGACTTCCCTTTATTCTTCGACCCAGAGTCGACCCACTTTTCTTTTCCAACCCAGAGTTGATGTTTATTTCATTTCTAACCCAGAGTTAATTTGTTCAATCCAGAATTGATACAATCTTCCTCAGTGGATTTGACACCATTTCTTCACCAGTGGATCTCATCTTTCTCATCAGGCAAATTTTCAGGTTCCACTGATATTTAATCTTCTTCCACCTTGAATGATCGAAAGACTAGTGTCAATCTCACCTTCAGGTTTAAGATGATTAAATAGGGGCAGCTGTTGCACCCCAAAATTTGCCCATCTATTTATCCCTAACTGGCTAAGTTTCACATTCATATGCATCCTTCCATTAGGTCATTTTACGCAACACACATTCATTGGATACATAATCAAAAAATCAAGAATCAGGGTTTATTTCCTTATGATTTCATTCACCAAAGTTTTTACTGAGATCAATTGGATCGGGTTTACTTCACTATTCATTTATTAATCAAGAGGATCTTTCTTAGGAAACTTGGATATAATTATTTGGTTCACTGTTTGAGTTGTAAATTACGGTACAATATTCATTTGGATAAAGATGTTAATTTGTGACAAGCCTCTTGAGATTGAGTCTCTTATATTGCTTGCTTAAGGAATGATTTATTTTGGGCCATAGTTTGGAAAAGAAATTATTCAAATTCTATTTGAATGTGAAGAGAAAAGCCTGCGTTATATTTCAAGCTCAAAAATATTCATTACATAAAGAATCCAAGGATCAAATGCCCATTCTCAAGTACCTAATTATGCATTCATTTGAAGGTCCATCTATGAATCACAAGGCAACAAGGCCATGGCCACTACAAAGAATCACCACTGTAAACTATATGCATAAAGGTCCTGTTGTATTACATGAATTAACTGAGCCAAAGTCAAGAATCCCTTACAGGAAGAAAAAAGAAAAACACATACATTGCCAAATACAAACACCTTGAGATTTACATATTTACATAAAATACATTATGATCCAAAGTTCCTAAAACTAGTCCCTGATTTCTTAATCATGCCTTCCATCTTTTTCCCAATTCCAAGCCATCTGCGCAAGAGATAAACACATATCAGTTCAGCCATGTGATCCTGTACTTACAACAAAAAAAAACTGAATCATCATCAGGTTTATCCTTCAAGCTCCATGCTGTCAACATTGCAAATGATTTGTCAAACCGGGCAGCTTCAATGTGTCCATCTGCTGCGGCAGAATACGTGAGCCAGTCCTTTTGCTGTGAACAACTTCCAGCTTTGCCAATAACTTCTCCGGCAGCCTTAACTTGACCCTGCAACAATTAAACAAGCTGCATCCATTCAATACAAGAGAAAATAAATACCCAGCATCCACACTACAACATTCAGCCACAGTTCATTTACAAAAGGAAAAACCAAAATAAACACTCTACATATTCAGTTTTTTCCTAACCTTATCAACCAAGCATTCATGCAACTCCAAATTTGCTGCATACAAAAAAAGGGACTCAACACGCATTAACCAATCCAAACCTATCAATAACTATATCCATGCCAAACAGCTCCATATATTCAAATTAGCACCTACAAAATCTAACTCAATCAAAAACAGTCCTACACATTGATTCAACAGCAAAGATAAAAAAGAAAAGGCCCTGCTGCTAACATCAAAGAGAAGGAAAACAGAGTTACAAAGCCTGCAGCATCAGAGTTCCAATTGACAAAAATAAAACAGTCACATATTAAAGCCAATCACAAAACCGAACCTGCACCATATGAAAAAACATGCAAAAATCAGTCCCATATGTATCTAACACAACCATCAATTCAATACATGCACATCATACTTCATATTATTACACAAAATCCAGAAAAAAGAACTAAACACTACCTAACAATATTAGTTAAGTCCGTTCCAGTCATAACCATAAAACAGTCCTTGCATATACCATATATTTATATTCAAGAAACCAGTCGCTGCATTCATACACAATCAAAATTGACAGTTCAAATTAGTTTCTAAAACCTACTACATTTCACACATTCAGTCCTTCCATATTCTACGCATAGAAACTCATAACAGACCTTCTTGACCACTTCTAATATTGCAGCCAGCCCTACGTTTATCATATTATTAACCACCCATCCAGTTTATACCATGTATTAACACACATATTCAAAAACTAACAGCCCTGTATATAACCCAAACCAGAAAATCAGAAATCAAATGCAAGTCCCACATTCAAGAAACTGAAAAATACCTTGCAAGCTATAGTGCCGAGTCCCACATCTAAGGATTCCTAATGATCACCCAATGATTGCTCCTATAAATAGTCAGCTTCACCCACCTACAATGGACACCAGAAAAAAGCACTATCAGTCTTCATCATTGTCTCGCTTGCAGACTTTGAAGGAAGAAGGGTAGAGCCTCAAAACCTTCACCATTTTCTCACTATCACCTCTGAACCTCCTTCAACATCAATCTCCGATCATCACCAAGAATCTCCATCAACTCTCTGCAAACCTCATCACATCACCTTCATCATTCCGCTCAACCTCGCAGCAACAACAAAACTTCATAAAATTTGCATAACAGAAATTAAAGAGGAAGAAGGGTGAGAGGATCGCAAACAGGGCAAAGGGAGAACTCAACAATTCATCATAAGAACTGAAGAAGAAGACGGAGCATTGCAGGAAGTGGAAGATCGCACTATTACCTGAAATTAGAGCTTGTCTTCATACTTTGCGCCCTTCAGGTAAGCTTTTCGAATCCGTCGATTATTCGTCCTCTCTGTGCTTTCTTGATACTACCGTGAAGGTTGAGACCCCCTATTTCTTTCCCCCATGGTCTCAAACTCGGTTTCATCATCACCTTAGTTCTTAGGGTTTTCAATTTAGGGCTCGAGAGGAAGATTTTGAGTGATTATCTTTCGAATCGACAAAATGAGCGCGGGAATGAATCAAAGGGGAAGTGTTTTGGCGTTCGGTGATGGTGGCCGCTCGGAGAAACAGATTTCTCCGGCGCCGTCGTTGGTTTGCGAGAGAAGAACGAGAGTGAGAATTCTGAGAGAGAGAGGAGGAGAAACGACGCCACATAACCCTAGTTCCTCTTATGTTCTTTCATTCAATTAATTGTTTTTTTTTTCCAATTAACATCCAGATCCAGAAAATGATAAAAAACGTTATGGGTCAAATGGCAAACAATCCTTGGACCTTTCACGGGTTCTCACCCCCAACTTGAGCCCAATAGCACCGTTTTTGGTGGCTGGAGTCTGATACCATAATCATCCTGGGCTGAACTCATCTTCCCCTTTGGCCCATTGCTTTCTGTACGTTGAATTGTAACAAACAAGGGCCAGACTCCATGGGCCATGCGCCAGTTTCTCTTTTCACACTATCATTTTCAATCGGCACCCCCTGATTCCATTTTGTTAATTAACCACTTTAGATTTTAATTAGTCTTTTGGTTATATCTTTTAAGCAATTTAATTCACTAATTTTCTCACTAATCTTTCAGACTTTAACACATGATTTTTGACCTATAAAAATAATCATAAAAAAATATTAGTTTAGGCTAATTTTGGTTTGATTCATTTTGCTTAATTCTAACTCAATTTCCTTCATAAAATCAATATATAAAAATACTAGTTTTAGACTATTTGTTTTTAGTCTTTTACTTGATTTCCTTCATAAAAATAATAATAAAAATAGTAGTATTTTTAATTCATTTGTACTATACTTTTGACTTGTTACTATATGCTTGTATGCCGATTTTTGTACCATTGTGTTACTCACTATTGACTTCCAATTGCGATCTTTAATTTCCATGTTTCTTTTATTCCTAACCTTAGGTAGAAACCATGATAACATTAGGTAGAAATTCCCTTCATACTTAGGCTAGTTTCTTTTCCTTTTCAACTTCAAAACATCTAATAAATACTTGAATTAAATCCCATAAAAAATACCAAGAAAACTCATAAAAAATGACTAATAAATTTCTGACTAATAAAAAGGGAATGGAAGCTTGTAACTTCCCTTGCTTAAGGGACGTTCGAGTGCTTGGGGCTCCCTTGCTTAAGGGTTCCATTCAGGCGTAAGTTCCCAACCTCTAAAAAACACAAACCAAAGAGTAAATCGAGTTTCCCTTGCTTAAGGGATTTCCTCGAAACGCTCAAAATCTCTTCTTCATCTCTTGCCTCAGAGGCATTCTTTCTCCTGCCTTCAGGGCATTCTTTCTCCTAATCGGACACGTTATTTCCGCTCCATTCCCAGCTTAAGACTCCAGAGGTCGAGCAGCGGAGCGCGAATGTAACTGTTCAACTAAAAAACACAAAAACAAACAAAAACTAAAGAGCCGAACTACGGCGCTCTGATTCCCGAAAGGGATACGTAGGCATCAAGTCGCGGGGCTTGAACGAGCACAATTATTTATAAACCTTATTTTCCCCGTGTTTCTTTTCTTTCATTTGCATGCATTCCCTTAGTGATTAAGCTATAGATTTACACACCCTTTAGATAGCAACAAACATAGGTGGATACCATCGAGTACGATGGGCGTGAGGGGTGCTAGTACCTTCCCCTTGCGTAACCGACTCTCTTACCCGATCTTTGGTCGCAAGACCTTTTCTTATCCTTTCTTTATTTTAGGTTTTCTGATATTCCTTTCCCTCTTTGGGATAAATATATTGGTGGCGACTCTGTTCATTTTCGCGAGCGTGCGACAAGAGAATACAAATTAATAATTTAAAAAAAAGGATAAAAAGGTAATAATACAACAAAAGCCCTTCATTGCTTTTTGATTCTATTTTTTAAACTCCCAAACAAGGGAAGGGTTTTCCTTGTTTCTCCTCCCCTCCCTTTCCTTTCCCTTCCCTCCAAAGCCTCCCCCTCCCCTTGTTTTAAAACTCCCAAACACAGCCTTAGGGTTTGTTGGTGGCCAGCCCCACCTTCATGGTGGCTTCCTTCTACCACTCTTATGGTGGTCATTCCTCCCTCTATGAAGGGCAATTCCTCTTTCATCCAACCAGGGCCGGTCCCGACATTTTGGAGGCCCAGGGCAAAAAATAAAAATGGCCTTTAATAAATAATATAATTTAAAAAAAAAACAATAACATCACCTATTTAAATTGTAAATAGCACCACCAAAAAAAGGAATCATATTAATATTAGAATTTATTAACTTAATATTTATTTGTATATATTAATATTAGGATTTATTAGTTTTTGAAAAAGAAAACAAAACAAAAAAGTGTATAAGGTAACAAAATCAATGACAATAAAGATTGAGATTAAATAGAATATCACTAGTACTCATGATTACAAATTGGCAAAAAAGACAAAAACAAAATTTAAACAAACTTGTGCATCAGCCAGGACTTGAACTCAAGTACTTTCCAATACATACAATGGTGTTGATTCGCTAAGCTACAATCACTCGCCTGTGTATTATTCATCTCAAATTGTATTAATAACTTTAATATTTAATTCATAAGGCCCATAACTAACAATTTGAGGCCCTAATTTTTTTGAGGCCCTGGGCTATGATCCTGGTTGCCCTGGCCCAGGGTCGGCCCTGCATCCAACATCATTCTCATGCTCCCATCGGAACTAACTCCCTCATCGAATATCTCCGTTCTCCACTGCGAACAACCGCAAAACTACCGCTCTCTTTGTTGATTCGGCCGCCACCAGAGCCATCACCACTACTAGGAGATGAAAAGCTTGGTAAGATTATTCTTAGCATCTCAAAGACACCTCTTTCCTCTGTTTATGCTCTATTTGCTATGTTTCGTCCATCTCCAAAGTCGTCGTGGATTTACTACATGTTGCAATTTATTCCTCTTTTAGATCTATCCATTTATGTTTTAGTGTTGTCTATTTTATGTTTTTGTCATTTGGGATTTAAATATGCACTCATGGTGTTTGATAAAAAAGGCTCAAAGGACTTTTGTGTTTTGGAACAACATTATCTCTAATCATCAACTAAGTTATGAGCATTCCATAAAAATGGACAATCTTGAGAACAATGAAAGTCGAAATGCGCAGACACAAGTCAAAGAAATCATCCTTAACTGGATTTGAAAAAAGACTATGGATTCTCATTCTTATATTGTCATTAATGGTGTTCTTAAGAGAGTTGATGGATGGTGTAACACCCCAATTCTACCCAAGCATATAGGTACAAATATCAGAGTATAAAAATTAAATTCACATAAATAATTAGGGTATTACACTTAAGTAACCATATCACAATTATATAACATACTCGCAAAAGATGCGTAACACAAGAATAGTCAAAGAGGAAAGATTCTCATAAACACTTGCTAGTATTCATACTTATATATATTGGTAAACAGGATATCCACAACATCCCTCCCAAAATACAACGTATGAGAAGGTATCCAAAATACATAATATGAATACATCCAACAGATCAAATATACATCAAAAAGGATCCTATAAGCATCATCTACAAAATAAGTGTTCAAATCCCCCCTTAGGTGTTACGTATCACGAGCGGATGACACCAAAATGAACGACTACTAAAAGAGCACCTACACTTGCGGATCACCTGCATATTACCCACGAGTAGGTAACATTAAAGAAGAAGGGTGAGAATATAATTTATAATGAAAAAGCATGATAAATATAGTAATGCCAACAAGTATCATCAAGATTCTTACAACAACATAATCCACTAAGTCAACCACAATCAATATATAAGTAATGCGATACATGAATGATAACATAAATTATAAAGACAGACAATGATGAATGAGACTCGACTATGCATATGCGTGTGGTACCAAATCCGGAGTAAACTCCTCCTTGTCATTATGACAAACACACCTTGCCGAGCATTATACTGGGACTTTATTCCACTCAGGAAGCCCCCAGGCTATTGTCATCGATCATTTAGCTCCCACTGATGACCTCTTGCCACTCAGGCTAATGTACCGTTACCGAGCATTAAGCTCCTACTGGTAATCAATGCCCGCAGGCCATCTGTTAATAGCATTCCGCCATTAACGTATTGAAATGTTATGTTGTGCATACAAACGACTCGATTACATAACAACAACAACAATAATATAACCCGGTCACATATCCACATCACACCGGTTATAGTAATCCACACGGATACATCACCAAAATTGCCACTCAGGCGTTCATAATCACACAGCATACGTTTACCGTCAAAACACACCTGATTAGTAAATATTATTTCACAAGATATGTTTATGAAAACTCATACAACCACCAACACACTCTTCTTTATCATAAAGCATACTCAAGGATTTCCATAACACTTCAAACGGCGCGTAGAAACGACCTACAGTTCAAAAGATACAACAAAACAAAGCCTGGAAAAACTATATTTTACATAGTCCGCTTGAGCTCCGCTCAGCGGACCCAGACAGAAAATTATTAGACAAAAATGCAGAAACTCCGCTCAGCGGACCTTCACAGAGATTTTTCTGCAAAAGGACCTCCGCTTAGCGGACCCAGGCCGCTTAGCGGACCTGCGTAAACCTAGAAAAATCAGTTCTGCAACAGACCTGCAAAACCCAACCGAATCACCTCAAAACCTCAAATAAGCTTCTCTACACATCCTACACAATCCATACATGCCATATATTCATTCTAACAATCAATGATCCATGGTTCACTCACTAAATGTCAATAACCTAATAATTCCTTCATGAGCAAGAAAACATGGAGAAATGAAAAACAAACATGATCAATGAGGATATCTATCATCATACCACACATACACACCACAAAATCATGTTTATAACTTCAAAACTCACAAAACACCCAATCCACCATTGTTGGTCAAGCTTAGAAAAGAGCAAGAACAAGAACAAAACAAAACAAAACAAAACTATAAGAATCATACAATCAAGATAAACTAGATTCACCTCCTTACCTTGGTTAGATTCTAGCTTGGTTTGATCTTCTCACAAAATCTCTTCTTCTTCTTCTTCTCTTGTTTTTCTCCTCTTTCTCTTCTATCTCTTTTCTCTCTATTTCTTTCTTCTTTTCTTTTTCTGGTTTTCTATCTTTCTATACTCTCTTATCTCTTTTCTTTCTACCTCCCCCTACTTCCTATGCATCCATAAAATATCTAAATAAAATATCTATTTTACGGTCTAAACTTAATTGCTCCGAAAAACCCCAAAACACAAAACAATGCATCATAAATATGTTTACTACCGGAAACGTAAAAATCATCGATTAAATAATAATCTACTATACCGAACTATTACCGACTGACATGACTCAAAACGGTAAAATTTAGGAAAATACATCAAACATCACAATTAAACAGAAAAAACACATTTACGGGCGTTACAGATGGTTGATATGCTGTTGTTTGTGGTTTGGTTGTGGTCTTTTAGTTTGTAATCAATTTATGTGTAATGTCTTTTATGCTTCTAGACGATGGATGAGATGTGTCCTATGTCATAAGGATCTTGATGTTTGTAATGCCTCTCGACTTTTCTTTTAATGAAATGGTGTTTCCTATAAAAAAAAAGAATACCATGATTAATCGGTCTAAAAAAAGGTTGAATAGATGAATTCCCTTGAATCAATCTTCTTAAACTATTTTCAAAAACTTTTTCTTATATAAAAAAGAGATTGAATAGACCAATTCTCTTAAATCAATCATCTTAAACAATTTTCAAAAACTTTTTCTTAGTTCAATAGTCGAAAAATGTAGGTGGCCGGCAAAAACAAATATAACAGATGGTTTGAAAATTGTGTGTTTTAAATGTTTCAATCTAATATGCCTGATTCAATCAAAGTTCAACATAACCGAGGTAAAAAAATTGTTTTGACAAGCAATTCAACATTGATCATAATACAATTTTGTGCATAATTCAAAATTGAGATATATAAAAAATTGATTAATCCAAAATTAAAGTTTGTACACTTATAATCAAGGAATAGAATATTCATTGAACTAGACACATCATAGGCCTAAACTTATATGATAAACACTATAAACAAGATCAAAATCTTGATGTTATGATATTCTAAAGATAAGCAAATTAACATACATGATTTAATGCATAAAATTAAATGAGATATGGAAAAAAAAAATGTACGCCAGATGTATAGTGATTTAACTCATTTGTCATCGCTAAAGCTTAATCTGCTATTTAATGGTTTCATCACTGAAAATTGTAAGGTCTTCCACTATTTATAAAGTTAAGATACAAGTATTTTTGGTACAATAAATTATCAACAATTCGAACACTATAAACCCAATACTTTGACCAACACAAATCTAAATTGACTTTCTCTTATGTTGAATAAAATTACTCAAACTGCACACATTCAAGATCTTCAATGATCTTGATCCAACGATCTTGCGAGACACAATGATCATGCTCTAAGGTTCTGTTATGCATTAACCTTTACTCGACTCTACCAATTCCTTGTTTGAGCAATTGTTCTACGCAAGAAAGAGGGAATATGGTCCATGGGGTTTGAACCCCTAACCTTGAGCTTACAACTCAGAAGATTTACCACCACACCACTGCATGCGTGGTGATAAATAACTCACTTCACATAGTTATATGTGAAACATGCTTCTGAATGTGAAAAGGCTTATGAATGTGAAAAATGCTTATGAATGTGAAAATGCTTCTGAATAAAACAAATAAAAAGGTGTCGTTGGGGCTTGAACCCAGGATCCCTTGTTTACCAGAAACACACTTCCACAACGCCACACGAGGCTCACTCATTAACATAATCAATTCAAAACACACTATATTAAAAACGCATGCAATATTTTCGACTTCATCTTCTTCAATCAATCGTTATTGTAACTGTTTTCAAAAATGGCCAAAATAAATTTTCGCATAAAAAATGACATGTGAGTGTACCATCTTACTCGAAATTTTGCAAGGATCCTGAATATGGCCTTAGTTTTAATTAACTCTAAGTGTAACTTAAAAATTTAAGCAATAACCAAAGAAAACCTAAAAATTCAAAGTTAAATTAAATTATGTGTGTGCAGAACCAAAGTTCAAAACCATAGGGCTTTCAATCAAGACATCAAAGTTAACTCAATGGTATCAAGAATGGATCAAAATGATGCTTAATTGTATGAGAACTAAGTGCTTCAAAACTTACCTAACAGAACAGGTTTGTTGCCTCTTTTCAAGCACTTTCAGAGGAAGAAAATGATATGGTTAGATTCCTTGATGTTCTAAGAGTGCAATGGTATCTTCACTTTTCTTTGAAACACTCTGAAACTCCCTGCCCAAGTCAACTTACATATATAAAAACGTGGGGGTTGAATGGAACCATTTGAAGGGTTCAACAATGGATTATTGCATACAGTAGGTTCTAGGATGTGTTTGGATGATTTTTCGATGGAAAGTTTGGAGAAAAATCGAAAGAATTAGAAGTTTCAAAGAAATAGAATTTTGCAACAAGGAGTTTTTTACAATTTTTCTCTCAATGTTTTTGTGTGTCTAGAAGCAATGCAATGCCTTCTCTATTCATAGAGGTCTTGAGTGAGTTGAGAATGAAGGGTTTGATCAGAAACAAAGGGCTTGTGAGGCTGGTTTGGTTAGATCTCAAGAGTATGTTTCATGAATGCACCATGTTCTAATGCATAGCCATAACTTTCTAGGGTGGTTGGAAGGATTAGAGGTAGCAAGAAAGAGTGTGATCATTGTAGCGGGGAAAATCTGAGATCGAAGCCATAGGATTGACTCGACTCAATATTTCGTTTGAAATCGCTACCGCGCTTTATTGTTTCCAAAAGAAAAGGGAAAAGAACTTAAAACCCAAAGTTTGTTTTTAAAACAAAAAGAGAACTCAGGTTCGGGTGTTGATTATACAAGGAGAAGGTTTTAAGCACCCTTCATATCTGTGGTATTCCACAGGAACCTTTTTGAAAATATGTGTCGTGTGTGCTAAAAAGGGTTTTTTTTATTTTTAAAATAAGCTCGGCAAGGCATTAAGCCTTGTGCCTACATACCTCCTCAGTGCAATGGAGAAGTCAGAGCTAATGTAGTTCCGCTTTAAAAGGGAAAACGTTTAAAAACCGAATAAACACTTTATCGTCGTCGGAGAGGAATACTCAGCCATTGATCTTGAGCATGAGAACAAACGAGTTCTTTGCATCGCAAATGAAAGAAGGGCTCCAACTCGGATAAAATCGACGAGTATGCCACTGGCTCTCTCACGCGGAGAAGATCTCATTATATCAATCAATTTCAAAATCGTGGGGTATCGCCACTCGTTTCAACAATTAGTCGTGTCTAAACTTTTGAAGAAAAGGCCACTAAGGGCGAAAGATATTTTTAAAGAAAAGGTTTTGAAAAGGTTGCAAACATAAGAAGGTTTTGTAAAAAGAGAGAAGATTTTGAAAATTAAAGAAGGGGAGGAGATGAAGAGGCTATCCTAATGCGTAAAATAAAAGCTAAGGAAAAGAACGGTCTAACCGAAATAAGAAGCCAACACTTGACATTGTGAGTCAAGGTAGATTTCCCATCCTTTGGAATATCGACACTAAACCAACACATTATCACTTGGGGATCCAGATGAACTTATTATCTTTAGCACCACTTTGCATTAAGCACATTAAAATTCTGACGGAAATCGGGCAGAGTAGCGGCTGTTTTCGGGTAAAGTCCTTATATCAATGCCTTGGAATTAGCCATCAAGGACTTTCAAGGAAATACCTTCATGTACAAACAGACAACAATCCAATGCCAGACAGACAGAATAACAGCAGAGTAATAACGGAATAAGGGTCCAGAGGTACTAAGTCCATAAGTCCAAATCTCCATAATGCTCGGGATAGTAACCAATAGTCCGAAAGAGAGCCTTAAGCGTTTTTTTAGATTTTTGTTGTTTATTAGTGTTTTAGCATAAAAGCAAAGTATGGTCCAAGTGGACAAAAAGAAAATAGCGGAAACATAAACATAGTGTCCAAATGGACAAAGAGAAAATAGCGGAATATAAACGTCCAAATGGACAAAGAGAAAATAGCGGAATGTAAATATGATCAAATGATAAAATAAAGCGATAAAGCGAGAAATATAAAGAGCAATATAATAAAGTGCGGAAATTAAAGTTAGTTGTGAGATGTTAAAGATAACCATCTTGAAACTTGTCAAGTATGTTATCAAAGTTAGTAATAAAGATCGATGGTGAGTGAAGGATATTCTCGGATTTAAATTCAATGGACATTTATCAGAAGCTTGATAAAATCATAGCGACTACACGATAAACCTCCATAAGTCTTAAATCAACCGCATACAATTCTCTTCCATATTTGATCTTTTTGATTCGGGACACGAAATATTGCACTATGTTAAGCAGATCGCTAAGTGATTTATGTAGAAATCACCCTACAACGAGGCAGGTCAAAACTTTATGTGCTAATGCATGCTAGAGAAGCGATATGTAGATCACTCTCTGAAAGCAATACCGCACGAAAAGAAAAATGGTGAGTGATCTAGTCTTTACCAAGAATCCATAAGAATTCTCATGGTGTTAAGACTTTCATCGATCAAAATAAAGAGAAACAAAAGATGGAACCACATTAAAAGCTCATTTCATCCGTAATTTCAATCACTTAATTTTGCGGATTTGGATTCTCATCCTATCGACGCCCTAAGTCCATTGAAATTAGAGAGAAATTAGGCCTCTAATTTGTGATTCAAAGAAAATATCAAAAGAATGGAGTAGAAGAAGAGTTAGAACCAAAAACAAGTCAAAAATAGCAAAAACAAGCATTCTGCCTCACTGGAAATCGATTTACCTCTGTAGGAAATCGATTTCCTGCATGCAAAATTCAGATCTGGCGCAAAAAACAGAGTGGAAATCGATTTCCCTCTGTAGGAAATCGATTTCCTGCGCACAGTTTTCAAAAAAATAGCATTATGAACTTTGAAACTTGATTTAGGCAAACATACAAACACCTTATGATCACATATCCATTGGAGCACGAATTTTCCACCAAATCACCATCAAATAGGACCAATATAGCATCAAAGATGCATTGAACACAAGCAACAAAGATCTACATCTTAGAATTTAGGAATTTACCAATTCTTGAAACAAATTGTTGGAGTAACTTCAAGAACAAGCACAAAGTGTGTAGATCCTTCAAAATTGGAGATGAACAAACAAAGCAAAGAGAGAAATGTAGGAGGTTTAGTTCAAAATTAGTAAGATTCAATGTGATTCTCACTAATTCTATGAGAATGAACTTTGGGTGAGGGTTTTGGAAAGGGTGAGAAATGAATTTGCAAGCAATTTTTTGGCTCTCCAAGCTTGAGAAATGAGAGAGTAGAGACCTCTATTTATAGGATGAGAGCAAGAGTAGTGGCAATTTGGTCATTTGCTCTTGGTTAATTAACTTGTGTTTAATTGGTACTTAAATGGTATTTAAATGGTAAAAATGGTAAAATGAGGTTTAAGTGGGTTTAATGAAGGGATTAATGTTGGTGAGGTGGAAAATTGGTAAAATGATCAAATAAAAAGGTGCCAAAATGATGTCAAGCTTCCCTCCTTATAATTTTTTGAATTTTGCGCACAGGAAATCGATTTCCCATAGGGGTAAATCGATTTCCACCTTCAATTTTCCAAAAAAAAGTTTTCTTGCACTGTTTTGATTTTTGCCCGATCTTTTACCTGTAAAATATAAACAAAAGAGACAAAACACATATTTTTTGATTTTGGTTAGTATGAACAAATAAAAAAAAAGCTAAAAGTGCTTGATGATTCCCCTCAGAGACAATCACAGTATCAAAGATAGAGCTTCACAATGGTGCTCTTGATTAATGATTAATATGCAATTGATGTATGATTTTAGGGTCAAAAATTGGGGTATGACAGATGCCCCTATTTAAGTTTCTTCGGTTCGGAGATACGATGATTGGAAATCTTCGTTTTGACGAAATTGAAGAGACTTAAATTTATAAAACACACAATTTTTGAACCTAAAACATAATGCGATGTTTAATGAATGCATATGATGACGATGAAACACAACAACACTGGGGAGGCAAAGGAACTCCACTGGGGAAAACAAAATGTCTTGCGGGAAGAACTCCACTAGGGAAAACAAAACGTCTTGCGGGAAGAACTCCACTGGGGAAGACAAGACTCTATTGGAGAGACGAAACTTTGCTAGGAAAAGAAACTTCACTGGGGAAAGCATTTCGCGCCAGAGAGGTTATAGCATCCTCTTTCACTGGGGATGAGAAAAAAAAAAGGGGGGCATCCTCTTTCACTGGGGATGAGAAAATATGCATCCTCTTTCACTGGGGATGAGAAGATATATTACCTTTCACTGGAGAATCAGAATACCCATCTTTCATTAACAGAGAACACACCATCGTTCCACTGATGATATGAATGCATCGACGTACCACTAACGATGAACATATAACAATATACACCAACGTTCCACTGAAGGTAATAAAGAGATGTACCGTCGTACCACTGACGATAACAGATACCAACGTTCCACTGAAGGTATGAAGAGACATACATCGACGTACCACTGACGATGAACAAGATACACCAACGTTCCACTGAAGGTGAACTACCAACGTTCCACTGGAGGTAGAAAAGAGATATATCGCCGTACCACTGACGATGAACAAGATACACCAACGCTCCACTGAAGGTGAACTACCAACGTTCCACTGGAGGTAGAAAAGAGATATATCGTCGTACCATTGACGATAACATATACCAACGTTCCACTGAAGGTATTAAAGAGAAATACATCGACGTACCACTGACGATGAACAAGATACACCAACGTTCCACTGAAGGTGAACTACCAACGTTCCACTGGAGGTAGAAAAGAGATATATCGCCGTACCATTGACGATAACATATACCAATGTTCCACTGAAGGTATTAAAGAGAAATACATCGACGTACCACTGACGATGAACAAGATACACCAACGTTCCACTGAAGGTGAACTACCAACGTTCCACTGGAGGTAGAAAAGAGATATATCGCCGTACCATTGACGATAACATATACCAACGTTCCACTGAAGGTATTAAAGAGAAATACATCGACGTACCACTAACGATGAAGATATAATCAATATACACTAACGTTCCACTGAAGGTATTAAAGAGAAATACATCGACGTACCACTAACGATGAAGATATAATCAATATACACTAACGTTCCACTGAAGGTGAGGAGCAATCAATAATACTTTGCTTTTCTTTTCAAAGATTGAGGATGCAAACACAAATGCATAATCTCATCATTCATCATCCAGCGACCAAAATTCAATCCATGACCAAATGGAAAGAAGCTGCCAAAAAAGACTGGACCAAGTGAGGGAGAAACTCACTGGATTCCTGTTCGTAGGCATTTTGAACAGCACAACTGAAACATATTATCCACCTAGAAACAAATTCAGTGGGGATTTCAAGGATATCGAGTATTTTCTGCTTAAGACACTCTAAATGAAAGAGAAATCTGATTGACAGTAAACTTCATGATAGAAAATATAAATGCATGATTGTTTTTGATGCATGTTAATGATGCATATGCTGCCAAAACTTAGCATAAGGAGTAACTCAAGAGATAGAGTACAAAAATAACATAATCAAGCAATGTCTCAAGCTGAACACTAGAGGTATCATCCACCAACATGAGCAGAAATTGCTATAAACTTTTGATGGCCTCAGAATAAATGCTACCCACACTAGGGGAACATTGGAGCTGAGAGAACAAAATAGCTGAGTTCTACATCATATTCGAACCAGGCCAAAGGTACATTGAGTGGAATGCATTCTTCCTCTTTTGCATATGAATACATCAACATATCCATTCCTTGTAATGCACTCATGAATCAAAACAAAACTTCTTTTATATTTTTCAAAAAAGATTTTGTTGAAATTAATTTTCTCTTTGTTTTAAAAAGTACTATCAACAATAAATGACATTTTGAGAGATATGAAAGAAATAAGATTGCAAATAACGGGCAAAGGCTCAAACTTTTTTAATAGAGTGGTAACTTGCAAAAGGCAAGACCCCACGGATGATTACAAAGTTTGGAAAGTGGTAATTTTATGGAGAAGGTACATTGAAATGTAATGACCCCATCCTCTCTCTTAACTTGGAATTCCTGAGTAAAGGCTTCCGTTGAAATGTGTTGAACTTCTCATGATAAACAGATGACTGCTGATGATCAAGTCTTGTCTGATGTAGTTACTTGCCATAAATCCCTAACTTTTGCCTGGACCGCCCTTTCAGGTTTTCAGTCCACCGGGTATTTTATTCTGTTTATGTCTCTAATTTTTGCCTGGACCGCCCTTTCGGGTTTTCAATCCACCGAGACGCTCTTTTTTGCCTAAGCCGCCCTTTCGGGTTTTCAACTTAGCGAGCTATTCTTTTACTATTTTTAGGCGAAGTATTTCTTGACTACATCAGCATTCACGGGACGTGGGAGCTCTTCTCCATCCATAGTTGCAAGAATTAATGCACCGCCAGAGAAGGCTTTCTTAACAACATATGGCCCTTCGAAATTAGGAGTCCACTTGCCCCTTGAATCGGAGGTGAAAGACAAGATCCTTTTGAGCACGAGGTCGCCTTCTCTGAATACACGAGGTCGAACCTTCTTATCAAAAGCTTTCTTCATTCTTTTTTGGTACAACTGACCATGGCATAAAGCCGTCATTCTCTTTTCTTCTATCAAATTCAATTGATCAAACCTGCTCTGACACCACTCAGCCTCAGATAACTTGGTTTCCATTAAAACTCTCAATGATGGAATCTCAACCTCAACGGGGAGCACCGCTTCCATACCATAAACCAAAGAAAAGGGAGTTGCCCCGGTTGAAGTACGAACAGATGTACGGTACCCATGCAAAGCAAACGGGAGCATATCATGCCAGTCCTTGTACGTAACAACCATCTTTTGCACAATTTTCTTAATATTCTTATTTGCTGCTTCAATAGCTCCATTCATCTTTGGCCTATAAGGCGAAGAGTTGTGATGTTCAATCTTGAAGCTTTCACACAGTTCTCTCATCATACTGTTATTCAGACTTGAGCCATTATCAGTGATGATCTTGCTCGGTACATCATATCTGCAGATGATGTTGTTCTTGATAAATCTGACCACAACTTGCTTTGTCACATTAGTATATGAAGCAGATTCTACCCACTTGGTAAAATAATCGATTGCTACCAGGATGAACCGATGTCCATTCGAAGTCTTGGGTTCAATCATGCCAATCATATCAATACCCCACATAGAGAAAGGCCATGGAGAAGAAATAACATTGAGAAGTGTCGAAGGCACATGAATCTTGTCAGCATACACTTGACACTTGTGACACTTCTTTACAAACTTGTAGCAATCAGATTCCATTGTCAGCCAATAGTAACCTGCTCTAAGCATCTTTTTAGCCATCGAATGTCCATTGGCATGAGTACCAAAAGAACCTTCATGAATTTCATGCATCAACATGTCTGCTTCGTGTCTATCCACGCATCTGAGCAAAACCATGTCATAATTTCTCTTATACAAAACATCAGCATTGATGAAGAAATTGCCAGCCAATCTCCTCAAAGTTTTCTTATCCTTATTCGATGCCCTAAGTGGGTACTCTTGGGTCTGAAGAAAATGCTTAATATCGAAGTACCAAGGCTTCTCATCTGCTGATTCCTCAACTGCAAATACATGAGCAGGTCTATCAAGACGCCTGATTGTAATCCGAGGCTCCTCATTATGGAAATTCACTTTATACATGGAAGACAATGTGGCTAAAGCATCAGCCATCTGATTCTCATCTCGAGGGATGTGGCGGAATTCAACTTTGTTAAAGAACGTCAACAGCCTTCTGGCGTAATCTTCGTAAGGGATTAAACCAAGATGACGAGTTTCCCATTCTCCTTTAATTTGATTAATCACAAGCGCAGAATCTCCATAAACATCAAGAATCTTAATTCTCAGATTAATGGCTTCTTCAAGCCCCATGATGCAAGCTTCATACTCAGCAATATTATTTGTACAATCAAAACATATCCTTGTAGTGAAAGGAACATGCGATCCTTGCGGAGTTATAATAACGACACCAATACCATGGCCATGAACATTAGAAGGTCCATCAAAAATTAAACCCCATTTGGATCCAGGATCTGGTCCTTCCTCTGGCAACGGCTCATCCCAATCTTGAGCTCTCAAATACATTATATCTTCATTCGGGAAGTCCATTCTGATAGATTGACGGTCATCAATTGGTTGGTGAGCAAGTTACTCTGCCAACACACTTCCTTTCCCAGCTTTTTGAGCTCGGTATTTAATATCATATTCAGATAGCAGCATTTGCCAGCGAGCAATCCTTCCGGTCAATGCAGGTTTTTCAAATATGTACTTAATTGGATCCATTTTGGAAATCAATAGGGTGGTGTGGTTCAACATATACTGTCTCAGTCGGCGAGCAGCCCACACCAAAGCACAAAAAGTTTTCTCAAGCAGCGAGTATCTTGTTTCGCACTCGGTAAACTTTTTGCTAAGGTAGTATATTGCATACTCTTTTCGACCAGACTCGTCATGCTGACCCAACACACATCCCATTGAATTCTCAAGTACTGTGAGGTACATAATCAGAGGTCTTCCCTCAGCTGGAGGGAGCAAAATGGGAGGTTCAAGCAGATATTCTTTGATGTTGTCAAAAGCTTTCTGACAATCTTCATTCCACACACATCCCTGATTTTTCTTTAACAACTTGAAGATTGGCTCACAAGTAGCAGTCATATTGGAAATGAACCTAGAGATATAATTCAAACACCCGAGGAAACCTCTCACTTGTTTCTCAGTCTTTGGTGCTGGCATTTCCTGAATTGCTTTAACTTTATCAAGATCTACTTCAATTCCTCTCTGACTGACAATGAAACCCAATAATTTTCCGGAACGGACACCAAAAGTGCATTTGTTTGGATTTAAGCGGAGACGATACTTTCTCAAACGCTGAAACAACTTTAAAAGATCCTCCATGTGCCCTTCCTCTGACTGGGACTTGGCAATCATGTCGTCCACATAAACCTCAATTTCTTTGTGCATCATATCATGGAAAAGAGTGGTCATGGCCCTCTGATACGTCGCGCCAGCATTCTTCAACCCAAAAGGCATCACTTTGTAGCAGAATGTCCCCCATGGCGTAATAAAGGTTGTATTTTCCATGTCTTCATGTGCCATCTTAATCTGGTTGTATCCTGAAAAACCATCCATGAAGGAAAAAACCTCAAACTTTGTCGTGCTATCTACCAACATATCAATGTGAGGTAGAGGAAAATCATCTTTCGGACTGGCTTTATTCAAATCTCTATAATCAACACACATGCGAACTTTTCCGTCTTTCTTTGGAACAGGCACAATATTGGCAATCCATTGAGGATGTACAGAAGTGACAAGAAAACCTGCGTCTATCTGCTTCAAGACCTCATTCTTAATTTTCTCCGCCATATCGGGATGACTTCTTCTTAGCTTTTGCTTGACAGGAGGACATTCTGGTTTCAATGGCAAACGATGCTCCACGATATCCGTGTCCAACCCAGGCATGTCTTGGTAGGACCACGCAAAAATGTCAACATACTCTTTAAGAAGCTCTACCATCCTCTTCTTAACATCTTGACCAAGCAGTGCCTCAATCTTGACTTCCTTCTTATCCTCTTCAGAACCCAAGTTGATGACTTCCAATGGCTCTTTATATGGCTGAATGGTGTCTTCCTCGTGCTCAAGCAGTCGGGAAATCTCATCAGGAATACATTCATCACTCTCTTCTTCCGCCTCATACACAGGACACTCGAAGTTAGGAGAGGGTGCAGGGTCATTACTTTCAACGGTTTTATTGATTAATCTGCACCAGTGATTATTATTTCAGGAAAAGGAAAGATATATGCAAACATGTAATCGTGCAGATTATGGCAAATGAAAACATATTTTTAAGGTTTTTTGTGTTACCACTTTCCAGAAAAAGAAAAAAGATAAAAAGCATGTATATGCAGAAACAAAATGACTTTTATTGATGATTTTAATGTTTAAAACAAACAGGAAAAAGTCCCAACAACTTCACTTTCATCTTAGGCAGAATGAAAGGATTTTGAAAAACATAAAAGCAAATTACTTTGAAACATGAGTACACTCAGGAACATCAATGGTGATCCAGTTCTTAATCATCTTTCCATGGGTCACATAGTTTGGCACTTCTGGCTCTGATTCGTCTTCAATAATAGCATTCACTTCTGGAAGAGTCGGATGTAGAAACCCAGCACTATGGAACATCTCCTGATAAGGACGAAAAACAGATTCAAGCTTCATCATAGACTTGTCTGAGGCAGAAAATCCCAGACCAGCTCTATTCTTGTTCTCTTGCAGACTCACCACTTGTCCCCATACTCCTGAATGTCCATTTTGAACCACCAGCTGAGCATCTTTGAAGGAGGAAATGGAAGCTTTATCCTTTTTGAATTCATCATTAACAGACAGGGCTTGGAATGCAGTTCCAATGACTACTTCATCAGCCTCTATGGTACGGAACGAAGAGAGATGACTAATCAGCAAAGCTTGTTCTCCATTCACAACGACCATCTTTCCATCTTTCACAAATTTCAACTTCTGGTGAAGAGTCGAAGTAACTGCCCCAGCTTCGTGGATCCATGGGCGTCCCAATAAGCAACTGTATGCAGGAAAGATGTCCATCACTTGAAAAGTAATCTTGAAGACAAACGGTCCGACACTAATAGGCAAATCAACCTCTCCGACCACTGATTTCTTCGATCCATCAAAAGCCTTGACAATCACATTGCTAAATCTCATTGGTGTGCCACCATAAGACAGCTTAGCAAGAGTAGATTTTGGCATGACATTCAGTGATGAGCCAATATCGATTAGCACATTAGACATTGAGTCCTCTTTGCAACTGACAGAAATGTGCAAAGCCAAATTATGATTTCTTCCTTCCTCAGGCAAATCTTCATCACTGAAGCTCAAGTTGTTACACGCAGTGATATTACTCACAACCCCATTAAACTGATCCAGTGTCACATCATGATCCACAAAGGCTTGATCAAGTATTTTCATCAGGGAATCCCTATGAGCAGGAGAGCTCGTCAGCAACTCCATTATAGAGATCTTGTACGGAGTACATGTCATACCCTAATTTTTGACCCCCCTGAGATGACATATCTTTAGGATTTTCATCAGGTCAAAGCAAGTACCCAGAGCAGTCACTTCTTCATCTGGCATTTAATCGAGGATGCTCAAAAACAAGAAAACTCAGGCAAAGGATCAATCAATAGAAGGATTAGTCTCTAATACAATCATAAGACTCAAGAGCTTCATTATTTCACCTATGATTGATTAGACACCCAGTCATCTGAGTACAGGTTTACTCAGGTCACCAGACTAGGGTTTTTTAGCCTATCAAGGACTAAAATCAGGGATCACCTTTGGGAAACCCTAAAAAGCCCCAGGGGATCATTCAAAGACATCAATCATTTTTAAATAACTCATATGACAAGATCCACTGGACATCACACCTCAATTCAAGGTCTACAGTCATTATTTTCATATGGTCGACAATTAGGGTTTTTGACCTAATTCACCAGGATAGTTGACTTTTAATCAGGGCATGGATCCAAAACTCAAGACATGATTCAAGAACCTCTACTACCTCAATATAATCCATTTACATCATTCATTTGAGGAGAAGATCTTGATTCTACACAAAAGTCCAAAATTTCACCTTATCTGGAAAAAGTCAACTGTATGGGTTCACCTTTGACTTTTAAGATTTTTGGTCAAACCATGACTTTCAAGGATCAATATCATCAATATATGGATATTAAAGTCATTTGACCAAAGAAATTCAAAAAGAATCTTCAAGGAGCAAAAAGTCGGGAATTAGGGTTTTTGAGGGCATTGTGGGAACTCAAAATTTCACCTACACAACTCAAAAAACTTCCAACATGAAAGTTGTAGATCTTGCAAAATAAAACAACATCTTACAAAGGAACTTTTTTCAAAAGATCAATCATTTAAGAGTTTTGGAAATTTTGGAGTTTTAGGTCATAAACACTTAGAAATTTTTCTAAGTGTTTTAACCTAGTTTTCTTCCAACTTTGGCCTCATTTTTCACAAATTTGCCAAAGGATTTTGAAGAGACTCCAAACTAATGATTTGAAGTAGATGTTTAGGGCTTTCCAAATTGTGTTCAACCTTCTCCAAATTCATTTTGAGCTAAGAGTTATGCTTGTTCAAAGTTGGCCTCATGAAGTGAAATTATAGGTCATGCATCATTTTGGAACTTTGAAATTTTGTGCACATGACCTCAAATATGGATGCTACACGACCCATAACACATCTGAAAACATACCATGCATTCATTTTCACCATGCCATGATAATTGAAGAAGATTCCTAAAACAAGAACATGTGATTATGTAATGATTACATTTGTGAATTTATGGCAAATTGATGAATCACCCAAGGAATCTTCTCACCAACCAATTAGAGCTCACTTTGCATCTGAAATGTTCCCCAAGATCAGATAGAATCAATGGATAGGGGAAGCTAGCCCGAAAATGCATCATTGCATTTAGGATCTTTTCAAAATTTCTTCTTGGCTAAGAAACCAAACTTCTTTCATTAAGCAAGCTCACCACAGCCAATTGATCTGCATTCATTTGCCTATAAATAGGAGGGCATACTTCAGTAGAAAAACACACCAAAGCAACCATATTCCTTGCTTTCTCTTTCTCTTCTCATGCTTATTGTTTTTCAAAGTTCTTTGGCAAGAAGAATCGTTTTCTTCAAACCAGAGCTTATCTTTGGAAAGTAAGCATTCTAACATCTCAAGGGAGGTCATTTGAGGTGATCCAAGCACCTGGATCATTTCTGTAAGTGGAGGAACACCATTGTTGCTCTCACTTTGAAGCTGTTGCAGTTGGAGGTCCTTAGTGCAATTCAGAAGGTTTCCAATCGAGCCAAGCATCCAGGCACGTTCCATAGGAGGTAGTGAAGCTGTTCAGATGGCTGCAGCTCATCTGTAACTCAAGAATCATCACTCTCCATGTTCACTTGAAGCTCAAATCGAGGGAGGTCCATAGAACAATTCAGAAGGATTGAGGTTACAACAAACATTCAGTTAGCATCACTGAGTCCCAAGGAAGCTTTTGGGATCATTCATACAAGCCCAGTTGCTCTCTATCATCCTCACGACCTCCATTTTCAGAGGTAAGTTTTTGAACTCCACCTCTTTAATTTAAGCACTCTTTATGATATAGCTCGATTCTATCTTGTTCAGCATCATCAGAGGATTGAAAACCCTCTATCATCATTCATTTATCTTTCAGTATAGCCATTTAATTTAATTTTTAAATTTTAGGGTTCTTCACGATTTCTGGTAAATTAGTTAGATGTAGTTAATATAAATCTATGTTAGTTACATATTTAGAATCGTGAGTGAATTTAGAGCAAGTTTGGTCTTTACATCGTTGCAAATAGTTGAGAGTTGAGAGAGTTCAGATTTTCAAAAATTTAAAGCTAGAAGTTGAAGATGACAATGGTGGTGGCGCGCAAAAATTCAAATTCAGGAAAGAGTTTATTTTATTTTGAGTGATAGTTGTCTTATAAACGACTAAAACGTGATAGCCCAGTGGTAAAGAGTGTTTGTGTGTTGCGCGTGCCCAAGGTCTGGGGTTCGAATCCCCCTCGCCCCAGACCTTTTGATTTTATTTCTCTTTTATTGCTTCTATGCACTTGAGTAATGTATGATTTGCAATGGAATCATTCTTTTGTCACTAAGCGCGCGTTGGCTCAGTGGTGTTGTTTTGGGCTGGTAACATAAAGGGCGTGGGTTCAAACCTGGTTGGTGACAAAACCCTATTTTTTACCACTTTTTTCCATTTGATTTCTTCACAACTTCAACCAATTATTTAACCTATCAAATTAATTTATTTTCACTTCATTTTTCACACACTTGTCATTTAATATATCTATTTTGTGAATAATCAAAAAAATCAAAAAAATATTATTTATTTCATGTATTTTAATTAGGTTTAAAATAGTATGTTTTTAAGTGTTTTCTTAAATACTTTAAATATATATTGTCATTTTATTTTAACCTATTTATTTTGTGAATAAGCTCATGATAAAACCCTATTTGTTTAGGTCTTAATTAGGCATAGATCTTTATTCTTTACCTTAATTAAGTTGACTTTTGTCAATTTTCAAAGCTATTACCAGTCTCCGATTAAACGGATGATTAAGGTTTTCAAACAACAAAACCTTATACACTTTCAAATCATTTTCAAACTGCTTTTGTAACCAGTAATGTAAAGTACTGGGCCTCTAATAGAGTGTAAGTCCCAAACACCTTCTCTTCTTAGCTTGTTTTCAAAACTGTATTTTCAAAATCTTCTTTCTGTTTTCAAAACATTCTTCTGGTATTTGAAGGGCATTATTCCCGGTGAAACTCTTCAGATACCTATGTGACCTTTGTCCATCTTCACTTCTTCTGTTTTCAAAAACCCTTAACTGTTTATAATAAATATTCAATTGTTATCAACAAAACATCAAAAATATTGTTGAGGCTCTGTACATACTTCTCCAAAGGCCTCCACTCCATCCAGGTTAGGCTTTACAAGCTTTCAATTTACAGTCTTTATTTAAATTACTGTCAAATATAAACTGTGCATATATATTAGTTTAGAACTACGTTTGAGTGTAAACCCTAGGACAGTTAAACTATATATATATATATATTATAGGAATATGACCTAGGATTGAGAATGTCTTCCCGGTGAAGGCTCTTTCCTAATTAGAGATCTGTAGTTCAAACCCCCAAGATGAATTATTCCCGGTGAAACATCTTGGCAAAAACCTTAGAATCCAAAAAATAGGACACATCCACCCAAAGAGGAATTATTCCCGGTGAAACCTCTTACCCATTTGCTTAGAGCCAAAATAAGTTCAAAACTACATAGCTTTCTCTTGTGCTATAACAAGGACCCTCGATTAGCCTCCTCTTGGGCTTTGTACAAGGACCCACAGGCTTCTTAGAAGCATTTCCAGCTTCCTCTTGAGCTTGTATACAAGGACCCATCAGGTTTCTTATAAACATAGGAACAGGTCTTTAGTCACCTTTTAACATACCCTGGTGAGTTTCTTCCAATTTAAACCAGACTTTAAACAAGCTAAGTTTGTCTCAATTTCACATTGAGTACACCTTTTGGAATGAGAGACATGGACAGTCTCTGTCACCCTTATCTTCATCAATCTTCCTTAGTAGAGTCTAGGATCTATGTGTGCTTATCCTCAAAGTGTCAGCCTTCATCTTGGGCTTTAAACAAGAAGTCTCCAATAGATAATCTTTCTGCTATCATCTTAACAAAATCCCTGGAAAGGGTTAGCCTCCAAAATCATTCCTTCATCTTAACAAAACCCCTGGAAAGGGTTAGCCTCCATACATTCCTTCATTTTTACAAAATCCCTGGAAAGGGTTAGCCTTCAAAGTCAATTAATAAAAATCTGTTTAAAATGTCAAAATCCCTGGAAAGGGTTAGCCTCCAAAATCATTCCTTCATCTTAACAAAACCCCTGGAAAGGGTTAGCCTCCATACATTCCTTCATTTTTACAAAATTCCCTGGAAAGGGTTAGCCTCCAAAGTCAATTAATAAAAATCTATTTAAAATGTCAAAACCCCTGGAAAGGGTTAGCCTCCAACATCAGTCTTTCAAAACCAAAGATTCATTCTCTTAGGAGATAATTTCCCCGAAAGAGTCAAAACCCCTGGAAAGGGTCAGCCTCCAAAAACATGATAAAGTCAGTCTTTTAACAGACAAATTCACCAGCTGAGTCAAAATCCCTGGAAAGGGTTAGCTTCCAAAGAAAAACAGTCTTTTAATAAATAAAATCTCCTCAATAGAGTCAAACCAACAAAAACAGTTAGCCTCAACCTTGGGCTTCATACAAGGCACCCAAACAATAAAACTCCCCTGTCAAGAGTCAGCCTCAACCTTGGGCATTGTACAAGGCAGATAATAGAGTCTCCCCAGTGAGTTCTTCATCATTCAGTAGCCACAACCTTGGGCTTTGTACAAGGCAGATTAAACCATATGTTGTGTAAGATTCCTAACACCTAGGATCTTTTCCCCATAGAGTCATCCACACTCAATTTACTTAAGAGTCAGCCACAACCTTGGGCTTTGTACAAGGCAGAAAATAATGTTTTTTCCTAGCTTGAGTCAGCCTCAATTCTGGGCTTTGTACAGAACACCAAATAAAAATCCATCAAAATAAACAATCTCCAAATAGAGTCAGCCTCAATTCTGGGCTTTGTACAGAACACAAAAATACCCTGTAATTAATCCTCAATGGAGTCATCTCCCAGAGTCAATAATAATTAATAAATCAATCAAAAAGCCTCAAGCTTGGGCCTCATACAAGCCAGCTAAAGTCAAATCTTTTATACAGTAGATAGACATAGCTTATCTCTATAGAGAGATATTTTTACTACTCTACCACATTCAAACAAACAAACATTTCCATTTCAATTTCAATTTTAATCAAGTCTCCCATTTAGGATTTTGAAAGGCATGAGCTGGCAGTAAAACCCAGACATGTGGTAACTTTCCCTAATTTGGATGAGCATCTTTCTTTCATTTAAGAGGCATTTGACTGGTATACTTGCACATACACAAGTAAGGTCCCCCTCTTGAATGAAATGAATTCAGTTATTCTGTCACTCTTTTAAATGTTTGTGGTAGAATAGTACAAATACCTCTCTGTAAAGATGATTTCATGTCTCTTTACTGTAAACAGAGATTTAATTCAAAGCTTCAACCTTGAGCTTCAAGCAAGGCACCAAAAATAATTAATTTCCCTAGTTAGTTCCCCGAACTACATTAAGCTCTGACTTCCACTTGGGATATGTAGGCATGAGGTTCACAAGGAATCTCAGCGAGCTAATAAAATACCGAAAATAGTCAGTTTGTCTGTCTGTCTTTTCAAATCAATTCAATTCCTTCTCCTAACACAAAGGAGAAACTTTCCCAATCTTTAGCAATAAACACAATCACAATGACACAGAGAAGGTTCCTGTAGAGTACTACAGATATGTAGGGTGTTTAAACACTTCCCTATGTATAACCGACCCCCCGGACTCCAGAATTTCTAGTCTAGGTGAATCCCCACACTTAGCAAACTCTTAGGGTTTAGTTGAGATCTTTTTTCCCCTTTCCTACTCGTAGGACAAATAAGAAAGTTCGTGTGATATCGTAGGAAGAACTGAAACAAAATTCATCCCGCCACGGGCGCATTCTCCTTCCAAATTTCGCGTGAAGGGTCTAGCGTGCCGTCCTCCCAAGTGAAACGGGGAGGTAAAAAAAACGACAACCACAATACGATGCAACTGATCCACAATCTTATAATCACTCATCTTGATAAGCTTCAAAATCTCATCCACTTCCTTTCCTGATGATGACCCAGCATTCACTTTTGTCGCATCATTATTGTTCACAGGCACTTGAGTAGGATTCCTCTGAACATCCACAACTGTTTGGGGCTGAGTAAAAACTCGTCCACTTCTAGTCACTCTACTAATATCTGCTATATTCTCAACAGAAGACAAAGGCTTAATCTCGACTTCTTTTCCAGCTTCCAGCATGGTGGCATTGTATCTGTAAGGTACAGCTTTGTCAGAGCTATAGGGTACAGATCCAGGCAAACATATCACAAGAGGTTCTACAGCAGCTTTGCCATAATAACCAATCTCTACACATCCCAGAATTTCAAAGCATGGCTCAATCACATTGACATCATCTTCATCTCTGTCCCTCAGAATCTCAATAAGCCTTTGATCTATCATCTCTTGTAAGTCTCTTCTCACGACGTAACATCCTCGAGGATTGACTGAACAAATCCTACAAGCAGCATGATTATGCTCATAATGACTATACTCACACAGAGTGGCATGCATCTCTACCAATGATCCTCTGATGTGTTCCACACGATAAATCTTATACTTCCCAGGACATCCATACACCATATTCACAGCAGATGCTTCATGAGTCGGCAATGGATTGTTCTGCACATTAGGACCAATATCACGGAAGGAAAGCATACCAGAACGAACCAATCTCTGAACTTCATTCTTTAGAGGTCAACAATTTTCCAAATCATGCCCAGGAGCATTCTGATGAAAAGCACAAGTGGCATCAGCTTTGTACCACCAAGGGAGTTTCTCTGGAACAGGAGGTGGTGACCTTGGTTGAACCAACTTCTTATGAATTAGTGCAGGATACAGTTCAAAGTACGTCATGGGGATAGGATCAATATTAACTCGAGGATACGGATTCTGCCTTGCTGGTTGTTGATTAACAGGAGCTACAGGCATTGAATTCACAACAGGAGTCACTGATTCCACTTGTTGAGATTGATTTCTGAATCGACTATTCCTCCCATGAGAAACAGCATTAGCATCTGATTCCTTCTTCTTCTGGAATGAAGAACCATACTTCTTCGCACCACCAGATGAAATGTCATTTCGAACCAGACGGCCTTCTCGCACAGCTTCTTCCAACCTGACACCCATACCCACCATTTCGGTGAAGTCTACAGGAGCACTTGCAATCATCTTCTCATAGTAAAACGGACCAAGAGTCTTAAGGAAAATCTTAGTCATCTCTTTCTCTTCCATCGAAGGAATCACTTGGGCGGCAACCTCACACCATCTCTGAGCATATTCCTTGAAGGATTCCTTCTCTTTCTGCATCATAGCTCGCAATTGATCTCGATCAGGAGCCATGTCCACATTATACTTGTATTGCTTCACAAACGCCTCAGCTAAGTCATTAAAAGTGCAAATATGGGTGCTATCAAGGCCCATATACCACTTAGAAGCAGCTCCAGTCAAACTGTCTTGGAAATAGTGGATCAACAGACGTTGATCATCAGTGTGAGTGGACATCTTCCTTACATACATCACCAGATGTGCCTGAGGACAGGAATTTCCTTTATATTTCTCAAATTTAGGCAGCTTGAACTTAGCAGGTACTTTTACATTGGGAACAAGGCAAAGATCATGCACATTCTTTCCAAACAGTTCTTTCCCACGCAGGGCTTTCATCTCTTTCTGCAATTCTTCAAACTGATCTTGGAAACCATCCATTCTGTCTTGAATTTCACTTGGAGCAGCATCATAAATGGGCTCCGGGACAAAAGGACCAGTATGAACAATAGGAGACGTGTTGACCATAACAGGAGTCAAAGGACGAGTCATCTTAGGAACAGATAGATAGCCTTCAGGCATACCCCAGGGATATCCATTAGGCATACGTTGCTGAGTAGCACCAACAGGAACAACAGAAATTGTTGTAGCAGCAATTTCAGAAATCACAGTAGCCTGACCCTGAGCTTGGGTATTGGGAGGAGGAACCTGATTCTGATTCTGATTCTGAGCAGCCATCAATGTCTCAACCAGAGCAGTGAGACGATCCACACCAGATCTCAAAGTAACAACCTCTTCACGTAGCTCACGATTCTCTTGTTCAAGACCTTCCATCTTCTTCTTGCAGTTAGCTCGAGTGTTATACCGGTGAGACAGCTTGATTCTGTATGAAGAACACTGAATAAGACCTCGGGAATACTCTCGGAAGCAAGACCAAAATGCGGAATGATGCATGAAATGCAATGCAAATGATTTTTATTGGTTTTCAAGGAACTTTAAGACATTAATTGTAAACATTAGCAAAAACATAAAACATAACAACATTCTTTCATTAGTAATGGAAAAGCTTACAAAAGGATTCATAGATCCAGGATTACAAAACAAAGGAAAAGCTAAAAACTAGAAGGGAACACTTCTGATGAAGATCCAACTCCTTTCTGCAGCTTCCTACGGAGCTTCTCCAACTCATCTTCATAAAAGGCCTTCAAATGAGCATTCTCGACCATCAGCTTATCAGCAACTTCCTTCCATGCAATTGAATCTTCATGACTACTAGAGGAAAATAAATCCTCTTGTCGTCTCTTTCGCTTTTCACCATGTTGTTGAAGTAGCTCTTCTTGATGACGGATCTGATCATCCTTTTCCATCAACCAACCATCTTGGATATCAAGCATTTCATCCTTTTCTTTCAAATGTATCTTCAACTCTTTATTCTCAATTTCTGAAGCACGAAACTTCTTTTCCCAAGCATCTCTTTCCATTCTCATCTTAGCCACGAGCTCTAGATGCTCTTCACTACTTTCAACAGGAGTAATGCAAGATAATGGTGGGGTAATGAGTAGAGAAGGCTCCTCGAGTAAGTAAGACATCTGAAAGGTGTGGGCTCTAGCTTGAACCCAATCAGTATAGTCTTTGAGAGCAACACATTGCTTCTTTCCCAAATGTCTCTTCCTATCGATATGGTGCCAAGCACGCACAAACCGATTTCTCATATCCGAATTTCCATCCTGATTAAGATAGAAGATTCCTGACACAAGAATACTAGCGGGTCGCTCCTTCATGGGGTAACAAAATTGACGCCTTGCAAGAATGGGGTTGTAGGTAATTCCTCCTTGTATACCAAGAAGAGGTATGTTAGGGAATTCTCCACAACTATCAATAATCTCACCAATGTCATAAGTAGGATTGTACCAATGGATATTCCCATTAGTAAGAGGCATGATCTTCTGAGACCAAGAGAGACCATCAGGGTTGCTAAAGAAATTCTTAGTCTGAGGTAAGTGCGAAATAAACCACTTATAGAGCAAAGGAGTGCAACAGTTAATAAGTCCACCTTTCTTATCAGTCCTATGGTGAATGGAATGATAAGTATCCCCAAGCAAAGTAGGCACAGGATTCCCAATCATGAAGATCCGAATAGCATTAACATCGACAAAGTTGTCAATGTTGGGAAAGAGTATCAAACCATAGATGAGCAAGGCCAAAAATGTCTCAAAAGCAATCATACTTCCTTTACTAGCCAACATAGAAGCCTTTCCAATCAAGAACTTAGAAGTCAATCCCCAAAATCCTCCTTTTTTGGTCATGTTTGCTTTCACATCTGATATCTTCAGCTGAAGAAGCTCTGCTATCTCATCAACCTGAGGCTCTTTCTCCAGACCACTAAACGGTATATCATTTGTAACTGGAAAACCAATCCAATAAGAATACTCCTCCAAAGTGGGCATAAGCTGATAATCAGGAAAGGTAAAACAATGATAAACCGGGTCATAAAACTGCACAAGAGTCTCAAGAATCCCCTTTTCCGCTTTGGTCTTCAAGATAGAGATCAATTTCCCATAACGGTTTTTGAAGTTGTCAAGATTAGGAACCAAAGTTGCTAGCTCTTTCAATTCCTTTGCACTTGAATTCCTGAAAGTGTACTTCTTGATGCTTCTCTTTTGATCCATGGTACCTGTGATGTTTACAAACAAAGTCTCTAAGTTCCTTGAAAACCATTTGTGAAGAACATATTTATGAATGCATGAATGCATGGTTTATGCATCAATCACAATCAAGAGCATACAAGATCACATCAAATCACACAAAATCACACAGTCTAGGTTCAAAGGTTCGACGTCACGAGCATGGAGCCATGGGTCTACCCATCCCACAAGGCGTGATCTAGGGAATTTTGTACCTGCCAATCGGGTTCTACAAAGGTTCCCAGAGTTTTCAATCTTCTATCGGATATTACCGGCACGCACAATTGCTCATGGGCGCCAATAATATGCCTTAAAAGACCTCGTCTGAGCGTAGTATCGCATGACAACAAGCTCAAATTGGTACTTGATCTTGTTTCTGCACTACATCCTAAAAAGGCTTAGATGGGTTAAAAAGGTTCTAGGCCATTCAGCTTCTACGGACACTCACTATTGAAACTAATAGCGTTATCACGATGGTTCATAACAACCTCTACTACCTTCCATGAGGCCTCCACTGATTGGGGTTCCACCATAAGACGCTCATGGTAAGGATTGCTCTTGACATGCGACTATTGGTCTTACCACCTCCTATCTCAAGTTACTCACAAAAGTCCGGGTTAGGACTTTATCTCATCACAGAGGAACCATCGAGCACCAAAAAGAAAAAAGAAAATAAACACACGAAGCACACAACAATATATACAAGTAAAAAAACATAGATAAACAAAAATAGGCTTAACACACTTAAAACTGAAGTCCCCAGTGAAGTCGCCATTTTTCTGTAGCGGGGAGAATCTGAGATCGAAGCCATAGGATTGACTCGACTCAATATTTCGTTTGAAATCGCCATCGCATTTTATTGTTTCCAAAAGAAAAGGGAAAAGAACGTAAAACCCAAAGTTTATTTTTAAAACAAAAAGAGAACTCAGGTTCGGGTGTTGATTATACAAGGGGAAGGTTTTAAGCACCCCTCATATCTGTGGTATTCCACAGGAACCTTTTTGAAAATATGTGTCGTGTGTGCTAAAAAGGGTTTGTTTTATTTTTAAAATAAGCTCGGCAAGACATTAAGCCTTGTGCCTACATACCTCCTCAGTGCAATGGAGAAGTCAGAGCTAATGTAGTTCCGCTTTAAAAGGGAAAACGTTTAAAAACCGAATAAACACTTTATCGTCGTCGGAGAGGAATACTCAGCCATTGATCTTGAGCATGAGAACAAACGAGTTCTTTGCATCGCAAATGAAAGAAGGGCTCCAACTCGGATAAAATCGACGAGTATGCCACTGGCTCTCTCACGCGGAAAAGATCTCATTATATCAATCAATTTCAAAATCGTGGGGTATCGCCACTCGTTTCAACAATTAGTCGTGTCTAAACTTTTGAAGAAAAGGCCACTAAGGGCGAAAGATATTTTTAAAGAAAAGGTTTTGAAAAGGTTGCAAACATAAGAAGGTTTTGTAAAAAGAGAGAAGATTTTGAAAATTAAAGAAGGGGAGGAGATGAAGAGGCTATCCTAATGCGTAAAATAAAAGCTAAGGAAAAGAACGGTCTAACCGAAATAAGAAGCCAACACTTGAAATTGTGAGTCAAGGTAGATTTCCTATCCTTTGGAATATCGACACTAAACCAACACATTATCACTTGGGGATCCAGATGAACTTATTATCTTTAGCACCACTTTGCATTAAGCACATTAAAATTCTGACGGAAATCGGGCAAAGTAACGGCTGTTTTCGGGTAAAATCCTTATATCAATGCCTTGGAATTAGCCATCAAGGACTTTCAAGGAAATACCTGCATGTACAAACAGACAACAATCCAATGCCAGACAGACAGATTAACAACAGAGTAATAGCGGAATAAAGGTCCAGAGGTACTAAGTCCATAAGTCCAAATCTCCATAATGCTCGGGATAGTAACCAATAGTCCGAAAAAGAGCCTTAAGCGTTTTTTTATATTTTTGTTGTTTATTAGTGTTTTAGCATAAAAGTAAAGTATGGTCCAAGTGGACAAAAAGAAAATAGCGGAAACATAAACATAGTGTCCAAATGGACAAAGAGAAAATAGCAGAATATAAACGTCCAAATGGACAAAGAGAAAATAGCGGAATGTAAATATGATGAAATGATAAAATAAAGCGATAAAGCGAGAAATATAAAGAGCAATATAATAAAGTGCGGAAATTAAAGTTAGTTGTTAGATGTTAAAGATAACCATCTTGAAACTTGTCAAGTATGTTATCAAAGTTAGTAATAAAGATCGATGGTGAGTGAAGGATGTTCTCGGATTTAAATTCAATGGACATTTATCAGAAGTTTGATAAAATCATAGCGACTACACGATAAACCTCCATAAGTCTTAAATCAACCGCATACAATTCTCTTCCTTATTTGATCTTTTTGATTCGGGACACGAAATATTGCGCTATGTTAAGCAGATCGCCAAGTGATTTATGTAGAAATCACCCTACAACGAGGCCGGTCAAAACTTTATGTGCTAATGCATGCGAGAGAAGCGATATGTATATCACTCTCCGAAAGCAATACTGCACGAAAAGAAAAATGGTGAGTGATCTAGTCTTTACCAAGAATCCATAAGAATTCTCAAGGTGTTAAGACTTTCATCGATCAAAATAAAGAGAAACAAAAGATGGAACCACATTAAAAGCTCCTTTCATCCGTAATTTCAATCACTTAATTTTACGGATTTGGATTCTCATCCTATCGACGCCCTAAGTCCATTGAAATTTGAGAGAAATTAGGCCTCTAATTTGTGATTTAAAGAAAATATCAAAAGAATGGAGTAGAAGAAGAGTTAGAACCAAAAACAAGTCAAAAATAGCAAAAACAAGCATTCTGCCTCACTGGAAATCGATTTACCTCTGTAGAAAATCGATTTCCTGCCTGCAGAATTCAGATCTGGCGCAAAAAATAGAGTGGAAATCGATTTCCCTCTGTAGGAAATCGATTTCCTGCGCACAGTTTTCAAAAAAACAGCATTATGAACTTTGAAACTTGATTTAGGCAAACATACAAACACCTTATGATCACATATCCATTGGAGCACGAATTTTCCACCAAATCACCATCAAATAGGACTAATATAGCATCAAAGATGCATTGAACACAAGCAACAAAGATCTACATCTTAGAATTTAGGAATTTACCAATTCTTGAAACAAATTGTTGGAGTAACTTCAAGAACAAGCACAAAGTGTGTAGATCCTTCAAAATTGGAGATGAACAAACAAAGCAAAGAGAGAAATGTAGGAGGTTTAGTTCAAAATTAGTAAGATTCAATGTGAATCTCACTAATTCTATGAGAATGAACTTTGGGTGAGGGTTTTGGAAAGGGTGAGAAATGAATTTGCAAGCAATTTTTTGGCTCTCCAAGCTTGAGAAATGAGAGAGTAGAGACCTCTATTTATAGGATGAGAGCAAGAGTAGTGGCAATTTGGTCATTTGCTCTTGGTTAATTAACTTGTGTTTAATTGGTACTTAAATGGTATTTAAATGGTAAAAATGGTAAAATGAGGTTTAAGTGGGTTTAATGAAGGGATTAATTTTGGTGAGGTGGAAAATTGGTAAAATGATCAAATAAAAAGGTGCCAAAATGATGTCAAGCTTCCCTCCTTATAATTTTTTGAATTTTGCGCACAGGAAATCGATTTCCCATAGGGGTAAATCGATTTCCACCTTCAATTTTCCAAAAAAAAGTTTTCTTGCACTGTTTTGATTTTTGCCCGATCTTTTACCTGTAAAATATAAACAAAAGAGACAAAACACGTATTTTTTGATTTTGGTTAGTATGAACAAATAAAAAAAAGCTAAAAGTGCTTGATGATTCCCCTCAGAGACAATCACAGTATCAAAGATAGAGCCTCACAATGGAGCTCTTGATTAATGATTAATATGCAATTGATGTATGATTTTAGGGTCAAAAATTGGGGTTGAGGAATGATTTTGAATTCAAACTCTTCCCCGTGATATAGTATCATATGAGATCTTAAATTGTATCCCTTGTTTGCTTAAAACAGATGCTTGAGGAGGAAGTTACAACCTTGAAAAGTCACCTCCACGAACATGATATTTTAGTACTTAGAAAAAATTCTAAGTTTATTCAAAATGATCAATTTTCCAAGTTTTCTTGATTTTCATGAATCCAATTGATCAAACTCATCAATCATCCATATTTTCTTGAAATTTTACTTGTCATGACCATGGTTGACCAAAAAACCCTAAAGTTGAAGTTTGACTTTTAAGCAATTGTGTTGACTTTTTCAGATGAATCAAGTATTTTCAAAATCAATAAAACCCTAGAACCTTTGACCACTGATAGACATATTGAATCATTTTTAGGACCATGGAATGATGATCTTGATTCTTGATGATCCTTTGAGTGATGCACCTTGAAGCTTAATTTAGAAACCTAAACCATGATTTTCACTTGACGAAAGCCTAGCACTTGAGCCTTCTTCAAGAAGAAATTGATCCTTGTGCCTTGATGATTAAGATCATCATAATGACAAACCAATCCTTGACTCACTTAAGTGTGAAATTGAGTGTGATAACCAGATGAACCACCCTCTGAAATGGGGAAAACCTAAATTATAAGAAAACCTTGATCCCATGCCTTAGAAAACTAATGAAATGAATGATTGTGATTGTCATAGCCTAATAGATAGATGCATATGAATGTGAAGCAATAAGACAATTAGGGTTGAAAACAAGAGGGAAAATTTTGGGGTACAACAACAAGTTTTAATACTTTTAGTACCAGAGGTAGATGCATGTGATTCAGTGGACCTAGGAAGTGCTCCAATGGTTCTTGAACTTAGCAGTAGAATTCCGCCCCATCAGAGTTTCTAAATTCTTGATAAATACTCCTTGAGGTTGAAATTGATTCTTGGTTTTTTGAATAAAGGACTTTAGAATGGATTTCAACTAGTTGTTTCCATGTGTATAGACATCATGATTATGCGCAAAAAACCAAGAGGATTTATGGTGCTTGAGGCTTCAGTTGACTTTGCTCATTGCTCCATGAGAAATTTGGGTGATTACGCCTTACTTAGGGTGTAAGTGTTGTTGTATGGTTTGTTATACTTTTGGTTTCTCACATATGTAACATACATTGGGCTTGCTGAGCATTCCTCAAACAAGTGGACTCCTCCATAATAAACACACGCAACTTCAAAAGCATTAGTCATAACTTTGACAAGCTCAACAAGTAGCGCGTTAGAAGGTGTGAATATTTTTTTCATCATTTAGTGGATTTCAATCATTTGAGCACCAAAAGTTGTTTTCTTAATGACTTCATGAACACCAGATGGCTTCCTTGGAACTATGACAATTATGGCCTTTGTGACTGGCCATTGAAAAGTGTTGGCGATCATACTCTCAATCAAATTATCAAATTCTTGATAAGATTTTGAAAATAATGCACCATCCGATGATGCATCCAAATATTTCTTGAGGATGGAATAAAACCATTATAAAATATTTCTAACTGAATACATATTGGAATCCCATGGCGTGGACATTGTCTCAACCATTATTTAAATCTTTTCAACGCATCATACAAAGATTAATCCCCCTTGTCTAAATGAGGTGATTACATATCTTATCTTAGCATTCTTGACATGAGGGAAGTATTTGGCTAAGAACTGTTCAAGAAAGTCATTTAACATGGTTATGGAATTTGGTTCCAAAGAATTGAGCCAAATTTTAGCTCTATCCAATAGGCTGTAGGGAAACAACATCAACCTAAAAGCATCACCAGTTACTCTAGAGATCTTGAAATTTCTAGCAATCTCTAATGAATGCCTTAAGTGTAAGTGTGGATCATTAGTGCCGGCACCCGAGTATTGTCCAATGGATTGAAGAATTTGAAACATCATTGGTTTAAAATCAAATTGGACCACACCATAATTTCTAATTATTTTTCCATATCTTTAGCAATGCCAATAATATCAATTTAATCCACAAATTCTTCTTGTCCTTATTGATTTCCTCTAAAATCTTTTTCAAGGTCTTCAAACAGAAGAGCATGAACAGGGGTTCCTGGGTGTTAAGTTGGAACTTGGTATTTCCTCAAAAGTATGAATGTTCTCTCTGGCTCAAGATCTCCTTTATAAACTAGAGTTAGCAACATGTGCATGTAGCAATAACACACGTGTCGTGACACTAGAAGACATAAAACATCAAAAACTTAAATGTACTTTTCACAAAATTTGTTTATAAGAAAATCAAAGTGTTAATTAAACAAACCCCAGACATGACGCCAAAATCTACACACATTCACCATTTGTGGGATGCTTTTTGAACCATCACCATGTTTGCTAACCAGGTCGGATACTTGATCTCTTTAATGAAACTTTCTTTCTTCAATTTCCTCACTTCTTTGTCTATGGCCTCATGTTTCTCCTTTCCAACCTTGTGTTTTATCTATGTTATTGGGTTCACCGTGGGATTAATGGTTAAGGTAAAGACACACGACCCTGGTGTCATTCCTAGGAATATCAAAAAGGTCGTAGGTGAATAGTTCGATTTTTTTGGAGTATGACGACCATGTCTTACTCTTCGATTCTTGTCATATATCTGCCTAGTTTGGTGGTATAGATTTTCTAGGGCCCGATTTGAACCTTTTTCAGGTCCTCTTTAGGGGTAAGCCTCTCCACATCATGCTCTATCATAAGGTCTAAATGTACAAAATTCACCTCAGTGACATGTGGATAACTTCCATAGTCGCCCATATATGTGCCTAGTTTATTGCATGGAGATAACTTCCATAGTCGCCCTTCTGATCCTTAGACTGTCATTATGGCATCTTTGGGAGGTTTCTTGATCCCCTTGGATTACACTGATACAACCATTTGTAGAGGATAATTCTTTCTCATATAGAGCTGATAGTGTTGTCCCTAGCAAGTTGAAAATAGGTTATTTGATGTTTATGTTCTATGAGGATGGGGCATCTCACCAAAGAGCCTCTGAAATGGTGGAGCTCATATGCGTCCAATTTTAGTCTGTCAAAGGTGTCATAGTTAAGGGTGTTCAAAACCAAACCGACCCAATATAAAATCGCAAAAACCAAACCAAATCGAAACCGCAAAAAACTTCATTTGGTTCGGATGTGTTTGGGCCATTTTTTAACAAACCGTGTGGTTCAATTTAGTTTGCGGTTTGGATTTTATAAACCAAACCAAACCGCATTATATTACAATTCTGAAACTTCACATAACCTATATCCAACCCAAACTCAAATCTATTATATCTTAGCCTTACAATTACAAATGATTTTCTTTTCCCCAATCTTAAAGTTTCAGTTTAAGTCTTCTAAAATATCTATCGGTATTGCTCATTCTTCTCATCTTCTTTTCCAAGTACATATCACCTCTTCTTTTCTAGTCTTTCATCTCTTAAGTTCTTTCTTTTTCATCTTATTATTTTTATTCTATTGTTCTCTCTTTCAATTATGTATTTTAATGTTCCTCTTCCTATATAATCTCTCATCTCTTCTGCTCTTTCTTTTTCATCTTCTCTAATCTTTCATCTCCTCTTTTTTTCTATTTCATTATAATATTTTTGATATTGTTTTATGCTACTATTTTATGTTTTTTATTCCACTTTTATCTAATGTTATTTTTGTATATTAAATTGAAAGTTGTTATCCAAATAATGATAAATTTCGTTGTTAATTGATAATTGCATACATGACTAAATAAAAAGTTATGTTATTATCTATATGTGTATGTATGACTCAATAATTTTTTGTAAAAAAACCGAACCATCTAAGAGATGTTAGGGGTCCAAAAATTGTATTCTATAGAAATCCGCATGGTGCAGCTCCTGAAGGGTTAGGACATTCGCCTCAAAAGCCTGGTTAGAGAGGTGTAACTCCTCCATAGCAGTCCACATCTCTGCTAAAGTTTCTTAGTTCTCGGGGTTGGCACTGGTAGGTGTGGCAGAGCTTCATTGTGTCTCCATCGTGAAAAAGGTGGCTGAAGCGGTTAAAAGTTGGTTTAAGTATGATCTAGGTTAGTTTTACCGAGACTACATGCTAGGCACCAATTGTACTTGTGAAATACAATAATGGGAGAGTGCTTGCTTGTGTGTATGGTTGCAAGAGGCACTATATGCTAAGTCTGATAAAATTAGTGAATGAATTTCTAAATCCTAAGGTTGAAGTATTTATTGTGGGCTCCTTAGATCGAGAAAGAAGGAGATAAACAATTCTCCATAACTTTTTGACGTGTACGTGGGAATAAGGGAAAATCTATTCTTATTCCTCAAATTTTAAAGGGATAGTTTTTTCCTTTGACTGTCATCTCTCAAACTGTTATCTCTTGGACACCTCATAAACCACGTGTGCTAAAACACGTTGAATATCAACCTTAGTTCGTAATGGACGACTCGGTGCTCGCCCGCCGAGTATTCCACCACTTTATTTGACCTACTTAATAATCAATATAAACACAATCAAAGACCTATATTAAGGACTAAAATCATACTACATTTTTAATGGAAACAAATTTGAGACGATAAAATTCTATTTAGTAGTAGTATGGATAACAATAAAAGTTACTTTATCATAACCCACGTGAAAAGGAAACCGGTAGCAAAAGAGAACAATCTCATTTTTTTCTATTAAAAGTTGCAAATTCAAAAACTGGCGTCAATAATATGAGTGAAGGTATAATTTTCACGTAAGGTCATTTTCTGTTAAAAAGCAAAAACGCGTCTACGCGAAGCTATTATTATCCTTAGTTTCGTTTTCATGCATGGTAAATTGGTAATCACAATCGTAACGTTATCTATATCTTTGGCATTTGGCATTTTGTTAGTTGTTAGATTAAGTATTTATTTTCTTCTTCGAAATTGTCTAAATTCAAATGGCATATGTATGTTAATAGAAAGAAAACGTCTCAAACGCCATATTTCAAAAATAGTAGTACAAAAACGCGTCTCTAATGAAAATAGACGAAATCTATTTTTATTTAGGGTGACAATGACAAAGGAATATGTTCATTATGTAAAACTATGTAAAAAGATAGAATCGGATGGAACATACATACTTGAGAGAGTGGACTTAAAATCTTCTAATGTCTTGAAAAAAAAATGAGGGCAAGTATGACGAGTTTGCCAACACTGTAACTTATGTTAGAATATTAATAGAAAATTTCTTTACCCACCTCCTTATGGGTGGTCACCTCCTGCGAAAAACCAAAACTACCCCTGCTTCGGAAGTTCATTTCCGAAAGCGTGTTTTTTTAAAAAAATTGACTTACTTCGGAAGTTCATTTCCGAAACAATTATTTCGGAAGTTCACTTCCGAAATACTGCGATTTCTGCAGATTTATCAAAACACTCCCCCTCCCTGTTTACGGTGATTTCCGGTAAACAACCGCTAGTCTTCCAAACTATAATAAATATGATTTGGTTACTCGCAGGATCGACTAGATTGATCCTAGGACACATAGTCAAGAAGATTGTTATCAATGTTCATTCGAACCATATTCATGATTTGTCTTCTTCAATAAGCGTTGTTCGATTAAAGAACAAATAGTCTTGATAATCACTTTGTTATATATAAATGTGATTTTAACGAAAGGATAAGTGATATAATATAGAAAATTAAAAGGACTATTAAAACATAAAGAATCTTAAACTGCAGAAACGTTAAAAACTTTGAAAGTAAATAACATGAAAGTAATTCGAAAGTAAATGACATTAAAGTAAAGATACAGAAATGTAAATGGCAAGAAGTAAACGAAATGCAGTAATTCTGGAAGATATTTAAAAACAAAAGATAATACACATGTATTAAAGTGGTGGTGTCATACGTACATTTTCTCAGCGAACTCTTTCTCTTAACGCTTGATACTTGAGCAAATATGTGAGTGATTTGTACAAAATGAACACACAGAATCCTAACATTAAGACTCCTATTTATACTTGTTTCGACCTTAACGGTCCTACACTAATCTGCTGCCACGTTTCTCATAAGAACTTCTAGCGACGCCATCTGTTACTTGGACAGTTACGAAACCGTCTTCGAATTTCAAATCTTCCCGCCTGAGTCCGTCTTCGACGCGTGGCAGTGTATTAAACAAACACTACGAAAAACACGCTAAGTAGTAATACTTGAATATATTTATAAATTTTGTCTAAGTCCCCGAAGACACATACTTTTCACTAGCTTTCAGTATTCATTATCTTCATAGCGAACTTAGAAATCTTTACTCTCGAAGCATGACCATCAGTAGCCATTCTTTTATTTTTAAGGGATGGTCATCAGTAACCATCTTTCCTTCGATTTTCTACTTCTTCGAAGGACAAATACTACAAAACGAAATCTTCAGCTAACAAATTGCCCCCAATAAATGCCTGTTTCGAGAGTCAACAGAAATAGGCGTTTCTTGTCATTATAAGATTTCGTTCTTTATTGATCTTTGAGAGTTCCAAGACTGCTGACTAACGTCATAATCATTGATGACCCTGTTTCCGAAACGTCTTGTCATTTTCAAAGATGTCTTCTCATAACATACATTCCCACGTTTTAACCTTACTTCCTGATCATTACTCCTACATACTAGGAGTGAAGCTAACTTTATTCGACCGCCGTTGGATTAAATCACCAGCCGCCACGTGTTCTTTGGATTTTACCCAAAAGATTTAAAAAGGGTTTCCGTTAAACCTTTAAATATTTGGTCTTGCACTTCTACACAACCTTTCATTCCTATTTCTTCATCTTCTTCAACAAAAACCAAACATCTTCAATCTCTTCAAAATTTCGCTCCCTTAATCAGAAATTTCTCTATGGCTTCATCTTCAAATGTTCTTCAACCTGCTCTGAAGCTCCAATCAACAACACGGTCTGGGGAACAAGAGCACGTTCAAAACCCTAACACCGAAGAAATACGCGCTATTTACGCTTCCCAGGTAATCATTCCCTTTGAACTTTCTGGAAAATCTCTCGCTTTTATGGGTCCATTACCAGGTGAAAATATCCCATCTCTGAATAAATTCTTCCCTGCTTATTACAAGACTAGACCATTAGTTAGCAAAATTAGGATAGATGAAGATGGCTGTTCTCCCTCAGGAAAATCTGCTAACATGGAAGAAACTCCAACTGTAACTCCTTTAGCTTTAGCGAAAATTAGGTTAAACTATATGACCAACTCTGTTAAAGTGTTTAGGTCAATTCCTTTAGCCAAAGATCCTGATTTGTACTATGCCTGGTTAGAAAAAGTAGAGAAACAGAAAGAATCCTTCTGGAAATCGTTAGGAATATACGATTTGATTCAACTGTCAAAGACAGGTTTAGAATACAACCAACCCATGTTAGTAGCAGCGGTTCACTTTTGGGATGCTTCTCACAACACTTTCCATCTCCCCTGTGGAATGGTTACCCCTACTCTTTTCGATGTGGCTGCGATTACAGGACTTCGACCAACTGGCGAAACCTTCGATCCTAACGAAATGGATAATGATACTATTGGTTTTAATGACTCACAAGTCACTTATACTGCATTCATCCAGAAGCATCATATTACCACCGAAACGGCAGTATCCGATGAAGAAAATATTGCTTTCCTAGCGCTATGGCTTTCACGATGTGCTTTCTGCTCAAGATCTATTCAAGTTGCAAAGAGGTACCTTTGCATGGCTAATCAATTGCATGCTGGAAAAAAGCTCAACCTCAGCCAACTGCTTTTAGGGTCTCTTTATGAAAACCTCAGCGAAGCTGCAACCCTCACCAAGAATTTCAAATCCGGTAGTTTACTTTATGCTGGCCCTTTCTGGCTATTACAACTGTGGCTTAATGCTACATTCGAAACTCATCTTCCCTTTCGAGGAAACATCAATGAGGAGGATAGCAAAATCAAAAATCGAACTATAGAAGGGACCAGGTTAGCTTACCTAACTCCAAAAGAAGAAATTGGAAAGCTTCGTGAACACTTCCTGGCATATTCAATGATGTTTGCCCGGCGTAACCAGTTTGATCCTTCTATGGCCCCATTTGTACACAGAACAATAGGTCCCGAATGGTTTACTCGAAAATTCCCATTAACATCTCAGGATCAACAAACTGAGTCTATGGAAATTTGGGAAGCCTTTCTGACTCCAAGGTTATTTTCCCATCGCCTTCGACCATCAAAAGGTCAATGTATTCTCATGTGTTACCAACCAAATTTGGTCTCGAGACAGTTTGGGTTGGTTCAAATAAAACCCAAGTGTTTATATGAGAAAAGAAACCATATGTGTTACCATACCTTGTACTTGACTGAAGAAGAATGTAAAACAAAAATCAACAAATACGTTGGCACCACCAATCTTCCTCCTGTCCCTTTCGAACCTGCTTTTTACTCTACGCCAGACTTTCATCAATGGTGGACGGATTATTATAGCTCCCAAATCTTTGATGCTGATAGCCTTGCTCAAGAACTAACTGCAGCTTTTACTGATGTGCAGGAGAATTTTCAAAAAGGTACTTCAACTCATATTAAAGAAATCCAAGCTTTTCAAAAAATCTTTGAAACTATCTACAGGCCTGATGATCTTAGTCGGACCGTTCGTGAGGCTGCAGTCATTTTGCGCGACAAGTTTTCCGCCAAACTGGATAAGTTGAAATTGCCCTCGTATGTTCGACCAGAACTACGCTATGAAGTGGCTTTCAAACTTAATACTCCAAAATTCCCTCCACTACCGAGTGCTGATTTTGGTGTGGCTCTAAGTCCTCCTTTCCCAGACTGGTTCGTGTGTGGGAATGCTCTCAAAATTCTTCGAGAGAGTACCAAAAAACGCGCTGAACGAGTGGTTCCGACTAAGCATACCTTGGATACTTTCAAAGGACATCTTCATATAGATCTTAAACATGTTCGTGTCCTGACCCCAATACCTGAAGGTTTGGATTAAGACAATCTTTTCGACTGACTTTTCTTTTCTTTGCTGATATACTGATTTCAGTTTCAACTACAGCTGTTGCACGAAGGAGGAAGATCAAGGAAGCTTCTGCCCAAAAAGATTCTGGGACATCTAAGAGCAACAAGCCAAGTGAAAGTGATTCCATCGTCACTGGCAAGAAGCCCACGGTACATACTCATCTCATATTCTTGATTTTGTACAATCTGTGAGTAGTATCCACCTAACTTATCGTCTATTCGCCAGAGCTCGAAACCTCCAACAGGTTCGAAGCGGAAAGCTTCCTCGACAGCTGCCTCAGATGGCGAAGATAAATCCCCTCCCCAAACTAGACAAGGACACAAGAAGAGACAAAAAGCTGTTACCCCTTCAAGAAAAGGGAAAAGGATAAGTCCCTCTAAAACTGCTTCTCCTGGTGATAAGGCGTCCTCTGAAGAGTCTCCTTTGAAAACTGCTAGTAATGCTTTCATTGTGGAAAGTCATAATTCAAGTCCAGACAATATCCCAACCAAGGTATTTGGGTTCCACCCCACATATTATCTTGTGATTTTAACCAACTAATTAAACTGACATCTACCTTGTTATTGCAGGATGACGCTGGCACTGCCACTTCAGGTTTCAAGGACCATGGCTTTACCATTAATGTTGACAAACTTTACGGTAATTGTCAAATTTTAACTTTCGTCAACTAAACCCCTCGAAGGCTTATCTTTATGACTAACTTTGCTCCGTTTAACATAGGTACCTCTCAAAACCAAACTCATGTTCTCTCGCCAGTCTTCGAAGACGTTAGGCCAATTGCTACCATATTGCCTAATGAACCAGTCGAAGAAAGTCACTCCACTGACGAATCCCCACCTACTCATCAAGACAAAAATTTGGAAGAAGATCATCCATTCTCAGGCAGCGACAATGTGAACCCCCAAACACATGACAGTGAAGATACTGCGTCGGAGCAAGATGCTATGGAAGAGATTTCTCAACCAGAAAAACAAGATCTTCAAGGGACTTCGACTCTTGATACGAAAACCATTCCTGAGACAACTTCGACGCTTGCCCCCGTGAAGCCTACTCCTTCGGAGCTGGAACAACTTAAGCAAACTGATCCTCTTAGTTTCTTAAAGGCTATCATGGATGCGAATACTTCTTCGCCTTCGGAACTTAATGTCTCTCCAGCTGTAACTGCAGAATCTAGTGATAAAGAAGATATTCCTAGCCTCCTCCGACAAATAAAAGAGAGATTCTTTGGGGTCAATCTTGTAGACGTTCTCAACCGGGAACCTATTAAGAGTCACAACTTAAATCAACTTCTAAAGAAGGTAGATTTGCTTCAAGTTTCCACAGAAGTTTCAGAGGTAATTGTTCTGTTAGGCTCTCTACTCGAGCAACTCCAGGCCAACATTCTTCGAAAGCAAAATGTCGAAAAAGAGCTATCTGAGACAATGGCCTCTCATGACTCTTCATGGAACTCTGCTGTGGACGCAACGAAACAAGGTGAGGCCCTCAAGCTTAAACATTCAGAAAATCAGAAGGCCTTTGATGATTATGAGAAGAACATCAACTCCTGGAAACAAGAGATAAAGGCACCCGAGGACAAGATAAAAGAAGCTGAACGTTGTCAGGCAACCATACAAAAATCTAACCAACAAGATTTGCTCGAAGTGGTGCAGTCGGGAATTAAACATTTCGAGACTGCACAGAAATTAGTGCCAGAGATCGAAAGATTGAAGAAACAACGGGCACTAATTGAGCTTCGTATGTCTTCGTGGGAGGCTCAATACTTGAAGATCAAAACGGATCTTCCTAGAGATTTTAACTAGATGTTTTCAGTCCTGTTACTTGTTGCACCTTTGTTTTGTAATCGAAACTACTGTAGACCCATAATATTTATATGCTTGACTCCCATTTATATCTATAATGTTTGCCAGCATTGCTTTTAGCGAATCTAAACATTTCTGCCAAAATATATCTTTAGATTTTCTACAGTGCTTTTTATTTAATGCAACGTGTAGAACCTGAACATCTTTCGCAGCATCCTTGCCTCTAGACTTGACGTTTCCCCTTCTCTAGCCATAATCATTATTAAACAGTGACGTCACTTTCTCCAAAACGTCGGTTTAAGACGTGCGTGCATCAGTTTCATGATTACTTCTCAACTTCCAAGGGCGGGAAACGGCGGAAGCCATAACTTCTTTCTTTGGAAAACCAACCGCAGTCCAATCACTCATTAACAATTTAAAACCACCCTTCAGTATTCCCAGTCTATATAAAGGGTCAAATATTGTCTTCATTTCTTCATTCATGCGCTTTTTCTCCAAACCAAACACAGAAAAAGAAAACACACAACTTCTCTCTCAGAACACCTTTCTTATCTTGCAATGGCTGAAACTCTCTCCTTTAACAACATCAAAGCCCTCATCAGAGGCGAGTTCAGACTCTCTGAGGATGAACTTGTTCGTCATTTTATCAATATCGAAAACCTCTTTGTCAACCAAGAACTGGACTTCTATTTTGAAGAAGTCTTGGAGGGTGCTATCTACCCCAACATGGTGGCAGAATTCTGGATGAATGCGTCTTTACGCATAGATCCTGAAGGTAGGACCACCATTGATTCTGAAATTCGACACGCTCGTCTCAGCATCACTCCCACCACTATTGCCAACCTAATAAGATGCAATAACTCTGGTGCAACTTTTGATGACAACAGTTTCAGCATGACTACTCATCTCATGTTGAGAACTCTTATGGACAACGATCGCTTCAGTGCCAAAGTCATCAGGATCTGGCACCAGATGCTCGTGGGGAACTTCCAACCTCGGCGGATCGATGAAAACAACATCATGGTTGAAGACTTGGAGTTTATCCTCTGTGGTCTTCGAGGGAGGAAAATTAACATTCCTTTAATGATCTTTAAAGGACTTGTTAAAGCTGTCTCTATCGGTGTTGACCGTCGAGGGAGTGTGACTTGTCTTCCCTACGGGAGACTCCTCAGTTACATTTTCCTGAAGAAAGGTGTAGTGAGGCGGATGCGTGATTCTGGAGCCAGGGATATGTTCGAAGCTGAACCTTCGCCTGTGCTGTCCTTGGAAGGCTTGGACCAAAGGATCAACTAGCTAGTTTTTTCCTTAGGTTTTTTTATTTTTATTTAGGGTTAATGAACTTTTTCGTCCCTTTAAATATTTCAAATTTCGTTTTTAGTCCCTCCAAAATTTTCCTTCAAGAAATCGTCCCTTCAAAATTTTTCTTCTGAACTATTGGTCCCTAACGTCAAATTTCGTAGCTAATCGGTGGTTAAAGTCGTAGCTAATTTCTAGCAAATTTGACGTTAGGGACCAATAGTTTAGACAAAAAATTTTGAAGGGACGATTTCTTAAAGAAAAATTTTGGAGGGACTAAAAACGAAATTTGCAATATTTAGAGGGACCAAAAAGTTCATTAACCCTTTTATTTATATGCCTTCTTTTTTCTTCTTCTTTTTTTTTTGTAATCTTGGATCCTGTTCTTTGGATCCTTTGTAATGCATGTACTTCTATGCTTTTAAATGAAAAATATTTTTGGTGTCTCCTTAGACTCTTTTCCTTCCATTTAAAATTTATTCTGATCGCAAAGCCATTTTGATCAACGTAGCGTATATGTTTTGACACATGCCTGACTATTTTGGCTTTTCGTAGTACCCTGAGTATCTACGTTTTTGCAATCCTTACTTCGTACATACTTGGTTTATATCTCTTCATATATTTCCCGTTTACTCTTAAGATCCTACGATCTTCTGCTAATTCTTCAATTTCGTAAGCATTGTTCGAGAATACTTTCAAGATTCGAAAGGGTCCTTCCCAATGTGGGGACCATTTACCAAGTGCCTGATTCTTTCGATCTATAGGTAAAATAACTTTCCAAACTAAGTCATTATTAACAAAAGTTTTACCTTTCACCTTTTTATTATATGCTCTGGACACTCTTTCCTTTTGCCTTTTTATCATTTCCAGTGCTCGAAGTCTGTCTTCGTCCAAATCTACTAACTCATTCATCATTAACTCCCAGTATACGTTGGGAGGAATGTCTGCTTGTCTTTGTATTCTTACCGATTGCAAACATATCTCAATTGGGAGTACTGCATCATGTCCAAACGTCAACTGGAAAGGAGTTGTATTTGTAGCTTCTTTTGGAGATGTCCGACAAGCCCAGAGTGCTTGATCTAAAGTCTTATGCCAGTTCTTAGGTTTCTTTCCCACATGTTTCTTAATAAGGCCAATTATTATTTTGTTTGCTGCTTCAACCTGTCCATTTGCTTGAGCGTAATAAGGTGTAGAAGTAAATAACTTGAAACCTATTTCTCTGGCAAAGTCTTGCATTTTTCGTCCAGTAAAGACTGATCCCTGATCAGTTGTTATACTTTCTGGGATTCCAAACCTATATATAATGTGTTTCTGAATAAACTCAATCACAGTCTCTTGATCCACATTTGCCAGTGGTATTGCTTCGACCCATTTTGTGAAATAGTCTATTCCTACCAAAATGTACCTTTGACCTTTAGATGACTTGGGGTGAATTTCTCCAATCAAATCTAATGCCCATCCCCTGAAAGGCCATGGTTTTACTATCGTACTTAATTCGTTTGCTGGAGCGTGTTGGATACCTGCATGTTCTTGGCACTCTTGGCACCCTTTCGCAAACTCTATGCAATCCTTTAACATCGAAGGCCAATACATCCCATAACGAAACAAGAGCCATTTCATTTTGTGCCCTGCTTGATGTGCACCACATGCCCCACTATGTACGTTCGACAAAGCCAAATATGCTTCTGCTTCACCCAAGCATTTCAACAATACCCCTTCAGGAGTTTTCTTGAACAATTCATTTCCCATCAGAAAATATGACAATGCTCTATACTTGATTTTCCTGTCTGTATCCGTCGAAGGGTTTTTTAGGTAGTTAATAATTGGACTCCTCCAATCTGTGTCTGCCAACGAGTCTATATTCAGTACTTCGAATTGTTCTTTGTTGGCATAACCCAATTGTGAGTTCTCTAGATCACTTGGCGAAAGTTTAGTAAACATTGCTCTTCCTCTTACTTCAATCAATTCCTCCAACTTTTCTTTTGATACTTTATATCCTGAAGCTAATTGTGCCAAGTCGTTTGCTTCCTGGTTATTCACCCTTAATACGTGTTTTAATTCCACATATTCGAATCTCTTGAGTAGCCTATTTGCGATGACAAAATACATGATCAAATTCTCTTTGATACACTTGTACTCCTTTGTCAATTGTTTGATGACCAATTCGGAGTCTCCTTTAATTTCGACTCTGGTTGCCCCCAATTCTAACAAAGCCTCAAGTCCAGCAATTAATGCTTCGTATTCAGCTTCATTGTTGGAGCATAATGGACCTTCGATTTTAAACTTGAGCTTTGTTGGAATTCCATCAGGAGAAATTATCAACATTCCAACCCCAGTACCCTCTCTACGCGTTGAACCATCGAAGTATAACTTCCAAGGTTTTAAGTCCACATAATGCTGATGATTCTCAACCACCGCATGGTCGACAATGAAGTCTGACACAATCTGACCTTTCATTGCCTTGAGAGGCTGAAATATTAATGAATATTCAGTAAGGGCCAAAGCCCACTTGCCAGTTCGACTATGTAGTATTGGCTCAGATAACATATGTTTAATAACATCACAATGAGATGAAACGTAAACATCAACTGGCTTTATATAATACTTAAGTTTGATACAGGAGAAATACAAACAAAGGCAGAGTTTTTCTATATCAGTATATCTAGTCTCTGCATCATTGAGTACTCTACTTAAGTAATAAATGGCTCTCTCGATGCCATTCTCATCCTCCTGGGCAAGCATGCTGCCTATTGTTTTATCTGATGCTGAAATGTATAGGCGCATGTGCTTCTTCCCATTTGGGGGAGACAGAATTGGTGGACAAGTCAAGTATTGCTTTATCTGATCGAAAGCTTCTTGATGTTCAACACGCCATTCGAATTTTCCTTGCTTAAGCCGAAGTAGAGGTGAGAAAGCTTGCGTGCGTCCACTCAAGTTAGAGATAAATCTCCTTAAGAAATTTATCTTACCCAATAATGATTGTAGTTCTTTCTTCGTGGATGGGGACTTGGTTTCCCTAATGGCTTTCGTCTTGTTCTGGTTAATTTCTATCCCTTTTTTGTGGACTACGAACCCCAAGAATCACCTGCCTGCACAAAGAAAGCACATTTAAGGGGGTTCATCTTCAAGCCATATTTCCTCATTCTTTCGAATGATTGGCTCAGATGATCGAGATGACTCATACCCGAGGTAGATTTCACCACAATGTCATCTATATACACTTGCATGAATGTTTCTATAAAGTCATGAAATATATAATTCATTGCTCTTTGATAAGTTGCCCCAGCGTTTTTCAAACCAAAAGGCATCACAACCCATTCGTAAGTGTCTATTGCCCCTGGGCAACGAAATGCTGTCTTGGATACATCATCTTCTGCTATAAAAATTTGATTGTATCCCGAATATCCATCCAACATGCTCAAATACTCAAAACCTGCGGCTGAGTCTACTAGCATTTCTGCTACAGGCATGGGATACTCGTCTTTAGGAGTAGCTGCATTAAGGTCACGAAAGTCTATGCATACTCTTAATGAGCCATTCTTTTTAATTACAGGTACTATATTAGCAATCCACTCAACATACCTTGTAGTTTGGATAAATTTGCACCGTAAGAGTCTTTCGACCTCTGTTTTAATCTTCGAGTGAATCTCTGGCGCGAATCTTCTGGGAGTTTGCTTTATGGGCTTCTTCCCTTCTTTTATTGGTAATTTTAGTTCGACTAAATCCCTTCCTAGACCAGGCATCTCATCATAGTCCCAAGCAAAACAATCTTTGTTTTCTTTCAGCATTTTGATGACCGTTGCTTTCAATTCTGGTTCTAGTTTCGCGCTGATATACGCTATCCTTTTTTGATCATTGTCTCCAAGATTTACTTCTTCAAGTGGATCTTGGGCCAACATCTTTATATTCGACGCCATTGGGTCTTTTTCGAATCCCAAAGGTTCCTCGTCGTATATTGCATCCAACCTTTGGTTTGGTTCTTCTCTTATGATCTCTTCGTCTGGAGCCGTGTGTTCAGGGAGTTCGAAACTCGTACGTATCTCCAATTCTGTTATTCCTTCTTTGGTTAGAACTGCATCTATCTTTGTATTTGATAGTTCGGCTTCGAGAGCCGCCTTCCTTTTGTTCTCGGCCACATAGGCCGAAATCTTTTCGAAGAACGAAGACTCAGACACGATTAATGTCATCGTCCCAGCCTGTTGGCCGTACTGTCGGATAATTCTCCAATGGTACTGTATCTGGTGGACCATCCATGATCTCTCTATCCCATTGGAATCCATTTGGGTGTAACGTTAAATAGTACAATGCATTTTTATTTGGGGTATACATCTCTTCTGCAGCATGACAAGGGCCTATGTTTGCCAGATTCCTATCGAAGTTGGTTTTGTTCACCTGGTTGACTTCAGCCATGTAGTAACTCTGATCACCTTCGATATTCTCCACTATACCATCTTCTCTCCAAATTGTCACCCTCTGATGCATTGTTGAGGGCACAGCTGCTACCCCATGAATCCATTCCCTACCAAGCAAAAGGTTGTAGTTTGCCTTTGCTGGTATAACCATGAACATGGTTGGCCTGGTAACTGAGCCTACTGTCAAATTGACTTGAACAACTCCCAGTGTTTTTCCTATTTTGCCCTCGTAGTTAGATAAAACCATGTTATGTGGCCTTATATCCGTATCGAACATACCAATTCTTTTTAGCATGTATTGAGGCATTAGGTTCACCGCTGCTCCCCCATCATTTAGGACTTTATTAATGCCAACGTTCTCAATCTTAGCCCTGATATAGAGTGGCTTCAAATGATTTCGCATACCCTCATCAGGCTTTTCGAAGAAAGCATTCTGTTCTTCTACTGCACCATTATTCAGCATATAGTAACACACAGGTTTGTGTTTTGTCATTTCTTCGATATCAGCCTCTTCACAGTCTTCCACTTCAGTTTCCTGATTAAACTCGTGAGGGAGTACGGAAACAACATTGCAATTCAAGTTTATAGATGACACTCCATCAGAATCAAAATCATTTGTCATTCTATCCTCTTCTTTCCAGGAATTTGAACGCATCTTTTCTTCTTCATCCAAGAGTTTTTCAGCTTCGAATAACCTGCGTTCCACCGGAGGTTTGTTTGACTTTGCCCCCTGGTATGGGACTTGGTTGCTACTAGATTCTCCAGCTTCTCTTGGCCTGTATTCCTTCTGAGCCTTTTTTATTCTCTGATGCCTTCTCCACTGGGACCGAGACATAGGATTTTTTCCTTTATAATTCTCCAATCGATACGCCTCTCGATTTGGTCTTTGAAATTGTTTCCTATATGCCATTGCAGTTCTACCACCTTGGTCCCAACTTCGCCATTTGTTGGTTCTTGCATCAGCTTGCACCCACCTATCCCTTGGCGCATCTGCAGGGATTCTGAAAGTTACCCTTCGAGTTCTGGGGTGTGGGCTATCAGGCCTCTTTGTTGGAGTCCATATGTCGAAACCGTACAGGTTAGGACGCAACCCCTGAGTTTCTTGACTCATGTAGCAATACACACGTTCGAATGATCGTGCTAGCATTTCGTCATAGACTGCCCCACATCTTGGGCAGAGAGCAACTTCAGTGTTTTCTTTGTGGCATCTGACCAAAAATCCTACCAAGCTATCCTCCATCTTTGGGTACAGTTGTAGTAGGGGATTTGGCTCTCTTCCTGGGTGTTCCCACCTTTCGCGTCGAACCCTTTTGAAGTTGGCTTCGACCCTTCGATTCAGCATGATCGAACACCTTGGACACATCCATTGCTTACCACCATTTCTCTCGTGGCAATTCCAGAGATATTCTTTGAGGCTTTCGGTTCTTGGAGGAACTTCGATGCCCCCCTTTTGCCTCGTCAGCCATGTCTCTAGTTCGCCAAATTCAGACACTGGTCGTCTGGCGCTGACCATGTTAACCGCTGCTGGAGGAACTTCAGAGATCTGGATTTTCTGGAGTTTCATCCTGAGGTCTTCAGTGGCCTCACTGTTTTCTTCCTTCGATGCTTCAGTTATTTCTATCTTGGAAGATTCTTCAACAACAGTGTTGAAGACTATTTCACCTTTTAGGCTTTCAATAGCCTGCTTTCCATTGAACATTGCTTTAGTCTCCACAACTTCAACTTCAGATGCTTCCACCATGTTGATATCTTCTACCTCGCAGAGGCTAGCGTCAGCAATGTTCAGGGGATTGGTATCGACCCTCATATGACTCTTGGTCTTGTCAGCAAACTTCAACCTTCCATCATTGAGAGCATTTTGAATTAGACCCCTGAAAAGAAAACATTGAGAAGTTTTATGGCCTAAAAACCCATGATATTTACAAAAACCTCTTTTCTTCCGTTGTTCCAACGGAGGAATTTTTGAATTTGGAGGTAGTATCATTTGGCCATCTTTTACCAATAAATCAAATATTTCATCACACTTGGTAATGTCGAATGTATAAGTTTTCTTAGGGAACCTATCATTCTTATCGTTTTCTACTGGGTTTCTTCCGTTTGCAGGATTTAGCAATTTGCAGGCGTAAGGTGGCGCTTCTTTCAATTCAGCCAAGTCTATTTCGACTTCTTCAGGGCTATATGAGTCATTGAAAGACTCATCATCAGCGTCCTCGGCTTCGACATACGCTACTCTTTCTTTCTTATAACTTTTATTCGCCCTAACTTTTTCTGCCTTCAAGCGTTCGACTTGTCGAACCCTGTCTGCTAATTGGGCCATGTCCCTAAGATATTGGGTATCTAGTTTCTTTGTTATTGAATAATCTAGACCACCTGCAGCCATTTCGACAAGTTCATGCTCTGGGACTGTTGTAAAACACCTTGATTTCAACAAACGGAACCTATTTAAATAATCATCAATTGTTTCTGTGAATTTTCTTTTAACACTGGCCAATTCTTTCAAACTTATCTTAGTTTGACCCATGTAGAATTGCTCATGAAAAAGCCTTTCCAAGTATGCCCATGCATCTATCGAATTTGGTGGCAAAGTAGTAAACCAAATGAAGGCATTCTTTGTCAGCGAACTAGGGAAATATTTGATCCTTAAATCCTCGTTTCCCGCTAAGTCTCCTGCTTCTGTCAAATATCTAGCAATATGTTCCACCGTTGACTCATTAGTTTCGCCTGAAAATTTTGTAAATTTGGGTACCTTAGTGCCCCTAGGCAATTTTGTCTGCATGATATAATCTGATATAGGGGATGTATAGTTTGGGCGTCTAAGTCCAGTACTAAGGCCATTATTGGCCATAACCCTTTCTATCATGGCAGTTAAGTTATTTTCTGTAGCCAGATTTTCTCTTCTGACTCTTTGAACAACCTCATCTGGGTGTTCGTTCCTACCCACAATCCTTAATCTGGGTCGCTCCTCCTCCGTTTCTTGTCGAACGGGGACGGCTCTTTGATTTGAAGCTTCTAAGTTAATTACTGGAGTTCCTTCGAACATCTCTGTTCTTCGTGAGGGGCCTACATCCCTAGTGGCTGTCCTAGATGACGGAACTATATCTTGTACACGTTCCAAAATGGGCCTCTCTTCTTGATTCGAAGGCTGTTTGTCTTTCCTTTTAGGTGGTGTTATTCCCATGAATTCCGCCATTCGATTCATTTGAGATGATATCTTCTGGAAAGTCTCCATGTTTTCTCTATTTGTAGTAGTAACATTTACCATTAGTGGGCTTAAAACTGAAGTCAATTCTCTGGCCAAAACCCCTACCATATCATGGTTGCTTGCATCCATTTCTTGTCGAAATGCTGCTTGGTTATTTGTGGTAAAGTGGGGCACCTGGGTAGAAAAACCAGTGTTATGTGCACTTCGACCCACTGAACTAACATTCGGTGAAAATGTCGCATTGTTAGTTGGGGCATATATAGATCCTGCCCCTCGTACGCCTGTTCCATATGGGTATGGCATTCCATATGAACTATTTGGTCTCCATTCGAAGGCGGAATTCGTGCCTTGACCAGACAAATTATTTGCAGCATTTGTCGAGGCAAACAATACGTCCTCTGCGCTTGTGGATGAGGGTGCGGTTGTCGACACTGAAACTGGAATAGTCCCTGAAAACCCTGTATTATTTTCAAGCAAAGCCTGAGAATTATCTGCAGGTCTCGATCCATTTGGACCCGTTGCATCTCGTGTTCCTTGAGTAGAAGTCGAATTTGCCGCTCCTGATCCTGAACCTTGTGGGGGATCTCGATCACCCCCTGCACTGGCCGTAACGACCATTTTCCTGTTGTACCTTCGTTTGGGAATCGGTTGTGCACTGTTCTTTAATTTACCGTTCCTAAGGTTCATACAAGATCTTGATATTGTCTAGACAAAAATAAAGCAATTGATTAAAACAATCTGCTTGACACTGTCCCACTGGGCGTGCCAATTTGTTTACGGTGATTTCCGGTAAACAACCGTTAGTCTTCCAAACTATAATAAATATGATTTGGTTACTCGCAGGATCGACTAGATTGATCCTAGGACACATAGTCAAGAAGATTGTTATCAATGTTCATTCGAACCATATTCATGATTTGTCTTCTTCAATAAGCGTTGTTCGATTAAAGAACAAATAGTCTTGATAATCACTTTGTTATATATAAATGTGATTTTAACGAAAGGATAAGTGATATAACATAGAAAATTAAAAGGACTATTAAAACATAAAGAATCTTAAACTGCAGAAACGTTAAAAACTTTGAAAGTAAATAACATGAAAGTAATTCGAAAGTAAATGACATTAAAGTAAAGATACAGAAATGTAAATGGCAAGAAGTAAACGAAATGCAGTAATTCTGGAAGATATTTAAAAACAAAAGATAATACACATGTATTAAAGTGGTGGTGTCATACGTACATTTTCTCAGCGAACTCTTTCTCTTAACGCTTGATACTTGAGTAAATATGTGAGTGATTTGTACAAAATGAACACACAGAATCCTAACATTAAGACTCCTATTTATACTAGTTTCGACCTTAACGGTCCTACACTAATCTGCTGCCACGTTTCTCATAAGAACTTCTAGCGACGCCATCTGTTACTTGGACAGTTACGAAACCGTCTTCGAATTTCAAATCTTCCCGCCTGAGTCCGTCTTCGACGCGTGGCAGTGTATTAAACAAACACTACGAAAAACACGCTAAGTAGTAATACTTGAATATATTTATAAATTTTGTCTAAGTCCCCGAAGACACATACTTTTCACTAGCTTTCAGTATTCATTATCTTCATAGCGAACTTAGAAATCTTTACTCTCGAAGCATGACCATCAGTAGCCATTCTTTTATTGTTAAGGGATGGTCATCAGTAACCATCTTTCCTTCGATTTTATACTTCTTCGAAGGACAAATACTACAAAACGAAATCTTCAGCTAACACTCCCCCAATCATTTACCCTAAATCAAAACAAAAAGTGGCAGAGGCGAAAATTTGTGCAAACAGAATTCCAAAGCTGCATCAAGGCTCCAATCACACTGCTAAACAACATTCAAAAGCCCTCAATCCTAACACTTTGTAAGTTTTGAAATTTTTAGATCTATTATTCAAATGCATGTTATTTAGGGTTTTAATTGCATAAATGATATATGGCTAGGTTGTTAGTAGTATTTAGGTTGTTTAGAAGCATTTTGATTTGGTTTGAAGGTTGATTTAGGGGTCTGCCATGGAAGTTGCAGGAAATTGCATCGCAGGGGTGTTTCGGAAGTTCATTTCCGAAAACACCTCCATCCCAGTTTTCGGAAATGAACTTCCGAAATATATCAGAAGTTCAAATTTTTTTGTTTTTTATTTTGCGCATATTAATCGATTTCAATTGTTTACAGGAACATGTCTTCTAGAGAGGGCGCTAAGGGAAGAAAGGATTCTTCAAAGAAAGAGGTGAAAGAGGTGAAGGAGGTGAAGGAGGTGAAGGAGAAGAAGAAGGTTTCGACCGGCTCTACTTCTCGTTCCCAGGGGGCCCGGGGCCCGGATGCTCAAGCTCAGTCTTCAGGCGTGAGAGTCGTGATCAACGCTGATGGTTCTGAGACTGAGTGGGATGAGGATTGGTATAATTATCTTCATTCGGAGGAGTTCGCTCGCCGGGAAGAATAACGTGTTTTTTTTTTGTTTGATGTGTATTTTGTAACGCTTGTCAGGCAGAATAACATGTTTTTGTTTTGTTTGACGTGTCTTGTTTTGTTCTGATTTCGGATTGTATCGAATAATATTTTTGTATTGGATTTATCATCTTAGTTTTTGGAAGTGGTAACCGGGGCTGGAACATATGACGGAGGAGGTGGATGTCCGGAGGAAGAAGAACCGGAGGTACGTCCACCGCGAGACAAATGAGCCAATCAATGTAAGCTATAGTTTATCATTATCATCTGGGGACGTCATTTCTAAAAAATCAAGATTAAAAATAATAAGATTTTTTTCCCAATTTTTTGTAATGACGTCCCCTGATGATAATGATAAACTATAGCTTACATTGATTGGCTCCTTTGTGTCGCGGTGGACGTACCTCCGGTTCTTCTTCCTCCGGACATCCACCTCCTCCGTCATATGTTCCGGCCCGGGTTACCACTTCCAAAAACTAAGATGATAATATTATCGTTGTAATCTTCACCCGATTAAATAAAGCGAATTGAAACTTTAATTTTCGTTGGAAGTCTTTTTTTCTCCCCACCACTCTCTCATCTCCACCTACCCGTGTTCAACAATATGTAACTTAAATTTTATGTAATATTATCGTTGTAATCTTCACCCGATTAAATAAAGCGAATTGTTGTTGTTTTTCATTTTATTCTGTCCAGACATATTTTCGGAAGTTCATTTCCGAATTCCCCAGGGGGGTGCGTTCGGAGATGAACTTCCGAAACACCACATTTTCTGAAAAAGTCACTTTATTTCGGAGATGAATCTCCGAAATCAATATTTTATATTAAAAAAAACACGTTTTCGGAAGTTCATTTCCGAAAACACCTTTTTCAAGAAAAAAAGTACAGTTTCGGAAATGAACTTCCGAAACAAGGGGTATTGTGGTAAATTCACCGGAGGTGGCCAAGAAGGTTGGGAGGTGGGTGAAGAAATTCTCTAATAATATAAATGTGAATAAATGGGAAAATAGTGTTACATTGAATAGGAATATGATGAATTGAGTATATATAAGTGGGAGAATTCACTCACTCAGGACGGATTCCGACTTCTTCGAGGCCCGGGGCAAACAAAAAAATGGACCCCTAATAAAAAATTGACTTTTTACTCGCTTTTGAAATGAAAAAAATCTCGAATACAAGATCAAAAATATGAAAAAGAATTTCAATACGGATAAGAAGATCATCTGCAAATTATTAAATAATTCAAAATCGCAATATGATTAATTGAATTAAGAATAAAAATATTTTAAGGAACTTAATTGGTCTAATTTTTAGGCATCAAATATCGTCTCAACGAAATGAAAGTAGTGTTTTCTCTTACTTCAGTTGCGAAAAACCAAGTCATATCTAAGAAATATAGGAGTAAGCAACGTCTTGATCCTAATACGTAGTTTTATCTAACCGGTAAAAAATTTATTTTTATAATTATAAAAATAATAAATCAAAGCATAAATAAATAATAGTGAATTTGATTTCATCATAAAAATTTGATAATAAATAAGTTAATTGTAAATTTTTAAATATTTAATTATAACATATAAATAATTTCTAAAATTTATACTAAAATAAATTAAAATAAAATTATAAAGGTTATAATAAATAATTGAAAATAAAATTTGATTAAAAATCTCAATTTTAATTGATTGTATAAGAAAAATTATAATTAAAATTTGAGAACCTATGCAATGAAATAATGAATTAAAGAAAATTAAAAATATGATAGGAATAGGGTTACCTCCATTTTTATTTATTGAAATGGAATGAAATAATGAATTGTAATGAAAATTAAAAATATGGTAGGAGTAGGGATTGAACTGATGACAATAAGCATTCAAAGCAAAAGGCTAATAGCTGATTCACAAACACTGAAAAATTTATTAATTTCGGTAATAAATATACATTTTATTACTTTAGTATTATAATTTTTTATATACACCTCCTAAATTGAGGTTCCCATTTTCTTTAGGCCCTGGACTGTGGACCTACTGCACTCACCTATCACCTTAAAATTTTAGATGGAAAAATGATGCTTCTCTCACAAAACTTCATTAAGGTGAATAATTTTAGCGTTCAAATTTAATTAATTTTAGGGTCCGATTGATTGTAACAATGACGAAAAAGTGTGTTATGTTGATGACAAAAGGGAAAACGTGGATTCCTTAGGTTATTTTTTAATTTTTATTAATTATTTTTAACTCATTATTAGAAGAAAGAAAATTTATGCGTGCTTCTGAAATTTTTTTCATAAATAAATTGTGTAAATAGTGAGGTCAAAACCGTCATTTTAGTATTATTATTACGTCGGCTAGTAAAACCGCCACAATTTTCAGTAAATTGTGGCGGTTAAACGCCATAAATAAACCGCTATAATTTCCACGATTTTTTTATAGTAAATGTGTCTAGAATGATTACAATGCAAGTGGGTTCAAACCTAAAATATTAATCTATTTTGTGAAAAAATGCAAACAAACCATACATGTTCCATAAGGCAGGGCCATTTTACCACCTCTATTTTTTCCATAACTAATTATAACACTTACTCCATGGAATAAAGAGAGCATAAGGTGGATGCATATAACTAGCTAGGTTAAAATAAGTATAGTGAGAATCACACACACATGGTGAGATGATGGTGAGGAAGAAAAATATAAAATACTTGTTCCCCATAAAGTTAGTATAATAATCACTAAACGGCTAGACCTATCTCCAAAGCATATGTTAGTTAATATATATTCATTTTACTTACCAACAAAAAAGTTATAAAGTTGTTAATTTATGCAACACAAAAGAGTTGCTTACATGCTACTTTTCTTTCCACAAATTAAACTTATTCTTTCATCATCCTTTTCACCTATATCTTGACGGTTTCCAAATGTGGCCTGAATGAAAGTGGACAAGAAAGAATCGTGTATGTGATATTTGGAAGTTAAAAAGATATAGGAATATTTAGTTAGTGTGCATGACTCATGAATCTTTTACTTCTTTACTTCTTTAATCTTTTTCTACTGCATGGTCCTTCTTGAAATTCGTCCTTCAAACATGAATAAGTAAGATGTAGCAGATCGACCGATCGTTAATTAGTTTAGTGGTGATTAACGCTGAATTTGATAGGCGGTTCGATCTTCTACAACTGTAATTATGAGGAGACTGAAACTACTTGATATCAAAACTGACTCCGTAGCGGGTCGAATCCGTGACCATACATCTCATGTTTATGTATAGTTACCAACGTTAATGGGATAGAAAATATTATTTTAATTTAAAAAAATTAAAAAACATGGCTTTTGTTTGAATGACGTCAAAATAAGCTACGTGAGAGCTTTTTGTATTTATGTTTATCCAACACTTGCTACAAACATCTTAGACTTTAGTATAGTAACTTCCTTGTAAAGTTTCTGTTAATTACGTGGTCCATTTTAAAAAAGACTTACGCATCGTTACACATCTATGCTAGTAAGCGGTCCAACTAAAAAGTAACATACACATGCACTAGGTCTTTTGTATTTCACGAAAGTTAGAGAATCTTATTGAAATGAATTTGTAAATGGTGATATTATAGAAAAGTCATTACTAATATTCAATTAAATTTTATTATTTAAATATTTATGTGAGTAATTAATTTAACTATTTAAATATTTTTGAGTATTTTTCAGACATGTCAACTGTCCTTAAATACCGGTTCGATTCATATGTCAAACACAAGTATTAATCTATTATTGACGTACAGGTAAACTCACATCTATGAGTTCTGGATAGGCGCTCAAATATCCTTCCTTCATGATTGTTGATATGCATCCAACGAATATGTGAGATATTGGATCGAACTCTAGTATGGTCGAAGGGTAGCTTCTTGGTTCGACAGTTCGACAGAGTTAAGCATGAAGTCGAAGGTTGTTCACATGCTGGTGTCGAAGTGTGCATGCTGTAGTCGAAGATGGGTCTAGCATGCAGATGTCGAAGATGCTAGGGTGGTTAGCATGTTAAATTAGGTTTTAGTGTTTAAACCCTAATTTGTTAAGTTAGCTTGTGTATTAAGTTGGCTTGTGTAATGGGCCTTGCTGAAAAAGCCCATTAGTTAGTATGTTAGGTTTTATTATAAATAGCATACTAGTATCTCATCATTGCTAAGCTGCAAATCCTAATTTGGGGTGAGAGAGGTTATTTGTTATTCTTGTAAACTTGTAATCTTGTTTTAAGAGAAAGTAAAAGAATAGCAGCTATAACCAATCTTGTGTTCCTCTTCTTCTCTTCCCTAATTCCCTATTATACTTTGTTATTGGTATCGTTTTTCACAACAAATTGGTGCGGTGAGCGTGGAGAAGATGCCTTCAACAAAGTATGAGATTGAAAAGTTTACCGGAGTGAATGATTTCGGTCTGTGGCGCTTGAAGATGAAAGCCCTACTGGTTCAGCAGGGTTGTTTGGAAGCGTTGAAGGGAGAGGCAGCCATGAATGCAGAATTGACGGCAGCGGAGAAGACGAATATGATCGAGAAAGCACACAGCGCAATTTTGTTGAGCCTTGGTGATAAGGTTCTCCGGCAGGTATCAAAGGAGACGACGACATCAGGGTTATGGGTGAAACTTGAAAGTTTATATATGACCAAATCGCTGGTAAATCGACTCTACCTGAAGCAAGCTTTGTATTCATTCAAGATGATTGAAGACAAAGTATTGGCTGAGCAGTTGGATATGTTCAACAAGCTGATTCTTGATCTTGAAAATATTAATGTGAAGATCGATGATGAAGATCAAGCGTTGTTACTATTGTGTTCTTTGCCTTGATCACATGTTCACTTCAAAGAAACTCTCTTGTATGGAAGGGAGTCCCTGACGTTTGAAGAAGTTCAATCAGCCTTGTACTCTAAGGACTTAAATGAACGAAAGGAGCATAAACCTTCGACTGTTGGCGAAGGTTTGGCCGTTAAAGGAAAACTCTTACGAAAGGATGGTAAGTTCGACAAGAAGAAAGGCAAAAGCCAGTCGAAGTCTTACAGTGGCGAAGCATCTGGCATTCGATGCTACCATTGTAAGAAGGAGGGTCACACAAGAAAGGTGTGCCCTGAACGCCTGAAATATCATGGAGGTAAGGATAATGGCAACGCTTCCATTGTTCAAGATGATTTTGAATCATCTGATGTTCTTGTGGTTTCAAGCAGTGACTCTAAGAAGGAGTGGATTATGGATTCAGGTTGCACTTGGCACATGACTCCAAACAAAGACTTGTTCGAGGAATTATGTGATCAAGATGGTGGATCAGTATTGCTGGGAAACAACAAGGCTTGCAAGATTGCAGGTGTTGGATCTGTGAGATTCAAGCTCCATGATGAGTCAATAAGGTTGTTGACTGAAGTCAGGTATGTTCCTGATTTGAAGAGAAATCTGCTTTCTCTTGGTGAATTCGACAAGAAAGGATATGTTTTCCAAGAAGAGAAAAGTATCCTAAGAGTCATGAAGGGTTCGAAGGAAGTCTTGAGAGGCGTGAAGAAACAAGGCTTGTATACCCTTGAGGCTGAAGTTGTAAGTGGTTCGACAAATGTTGCATCCACGAAACCTTTGTCGAAGACAGAAATCTGGCACATGAGATTGGGCCATGTCAGTGAAAGGGGTCTGGTCGAATTAGGGAAACAAAATCTGCTTGGTGGAGACAAAGTCGAAAAGCTGAAGTTTTGTGAACCCTGTGTACTTGGAAAATCTTGCAGAGTGAAGTTCAAAAAAGGCAAACAAAGAACACATGGTTCCCTTGATTACATCCATGCTGATCTTTGGGGGCCTGCAAGGTGTCCATCACATTCAGGAGCAAGGTATTTTCTATCCATAGTAGATGATTATTCCAGAAAATTATGGGTATTCATCCAGAAGACTAAGGATGAAACTTTTGAGAACTTCAAAAGTTGGAAGACTCTGGTTGAAAATCAGACTGGCAGAAAGGTCAAGAGGTTGAGAACCGACAATGGCCTTGAATTTTGCAATGAGGCATTCGACAGTTTTTGTGCTGCCTCTAGTATTGCAAGGCATAGAACTACTGCAGGTACTCCACAGCAAAATGGTTTGGCTGAAAGATTTAATCGAACTATTTTGGAGAGAGTCAGATGCATGTTGACTAGTGCGGGGTTAACGAAGGTATTCTGGGCTGAGGCTGTTTCGACATCAACATATATGATAAACAGATGTCCTTCGACAGCGTTAGATATGAAGACACCTGAAGAAGTTTGGTCGGGACATCCACCAGATCTCGACAAACTGAGAGTATTTGGCTGCGTAGCCTATGCTCACATTAGGCAAGACAAGGTCAAACCTAGAGCTCTGAAATGCATGTTCATGGGATACCCAGAAGGAGTCAAAGCTTATAGGCTATGGTGCCTAGAGCCAGGTCACAGGAGGTGTATCACCAGTCGAGATGTAGTTTTCAATGAAGCTGAAATGGCTTTTAAGAAAACTGATGATGCTGGTCGAAGTACAGAAACATCTGACGAAGAGCTGGAACAGGTAGAGATTCCTGTTGAGGTGGAGCATGTTGATGCTGAATTGCATATCCCAGATGAAGTCGAAGAAGAAGCAGAAGATGCTGAAGTTGAGGAAACTGACGATGACTACCTATTATCGAGAGATAGGTCGAGAAGAGTCATCAAGCCACCTCAGAGACTTGGATATGCAGATCTTATAGCTTATTCCTTAATCTCTGCAAGTGAGGTTCTAGACGAAGAACCTAGAGACTATAAGGAAGTTATGAGGAGTCGAAATAAGACTGAATGGCTGAAGGCCATGGATGATGAGATGAAATCTCTTTATGATAATCATACTTGGGAACTGATCAAGAAACCTGCTGGGGCAAGGTTAGTCAGCTGTAAATGGATTTTCAAAGTTAAGGAAGGAATTGAAGGAGTGACGTCGAAAAGATACAAGGCAAGGTTAGTTGCAAGGGGTTTCACTCAGAAAGAAGGTGTCGACTTCAATGATGTGTTTTCTCCAATCTCCACCTTGGATCTAACTCTACAACGTCAAGGGAACAAACTAGCTTTCTTGATGCAGCTTTATCAACTGCATACAGTGGAAAAACTTGCAGCTTGGCAATGTCTTGGTGATCATATCAGCAGCATTGTCTTCAGTCGAAACCTTCAGCACTTGGACTTCTCCACGCTCGATTACTCCTCTGACGAAATGCAGCCTCACATCAATGTGCTTAGTTCGCTCATGATAGGCTGAATTCTTCGACAGGTGTTTTGCACTTTGACTATCACATTTAACAGTGATACCTCGACCTTGAAGTTTCAGCTCCTTCGCAAAACCTTCAAGCCACAATGCTTCTTTCACAGCTTCAGTTAGGGCAATATACCCCGCTTCAGTGGTTGATAGAGCAACAACCTTCTGAAGTGTTGCTTTCCAACTAATTGCAGTGCCAAACATAGTGAAAACATATCCAGAAATAGATTTCATGGAATCCATACAACCTGCATAATCAGAGTCGACATATCCTCCAATTACTGCTTTACTATCTTCACCCAAGGCTCCACCATAAGTTAAGACTCTATTCAGAGACCCATTTATGTACCTTAAAATCCACTTCAATGCTTGCCAGTGAGTCTTTCCAGGATTCGCCATGTACCTGCTTACAAGACTTACTGCGTATGCTATGTCGGGTCTAGTACAGACCATAGCATACATCAAAGAACCGACTATATTAGCATATGGGATGCTATTCATATAGGCTCTTTCGACATCAGTACTGGGACACTGATCAATGCTCAGCTTGAATTGAGGGTTTGTTGGAGTCACAACTGGCTTCGAATTCGACATACCAAACTTTTCAAGAATCTTCCGTAGATATGCCTCTTGAGATAGGCATAACTTCGACTTCTTTCTATCTCTTCGAATGTCAATTCCAAGAATCCTGGAAGCAGCTCCCAGATCCTTCATATCGAACTCCTTATTGAGTTCAGCCTTCACCCTCATCACATCTTCGACACTGTTGCTTGCTATGAGAATATCATCCACATAAAGCAACAAAATAACAAATGAATTACCAGGTCGAAATCTGAAGTAAACGCAGTGGTCGAACTGACTTCTAACGAAACTTATGTGTGCCATGAACTTGTCGAATCTCCTATTCCACTGTCGAGGAGATTGTTTCAGCCCATACAAAGATCTCTTTAACTTACACACATAATCTTCCTTCCCCTTTTCGACATACCCTTCAGGTTGCCTCATCAGGATCGTTTCATCTAGATCACCATACAAGAACGCAGTCTTCACATCCATCTGTTCCAGTTCAAGATCGAACTGTGCCACCATGGCAAGCAACATTCGAATGGACCTATGCTTCACAATAGAATATATGCGCTTTATGATGAAAAAATCAATGGCAATTGTAACTGTTCTTTTATATATAATTGTGACTCTGAGTTACACTTGTGTACACTCTTACTCATACTTTCAAAATCTCCATTTCATTCATGTACTTATTTGACCATAATTTGGATCTATGTGTTTGCAAGTACATTACCTCTAACAGTTAAATGGTGTTAATGATTTTGATGATGATAACATTATGATGTGAAATCTTCATCTAAAGTTGATCAAGATGATGAGTAGTTTTTGCTTGTGATATAAGTTGCCAAAGTCAAGGACAACACCTAATGTCAAGTGAGGTTTGTTGAAATTCTTGATGACCTCCAGCTAAACAATCTCTGATGATGATGTCTAGCAAAAAAAATCTTATCAAGACTTAGTTTCAGATGAAGTGCTGAATCAATGATGAATAAAACAATTGATCTTGAAATTTTAAGTTTGAAAAAAAGGTGAAATGTAGAAGCTCATCTGATTCATGTCCGGACGAAATCTTGTAAAAATTTTAAAATAATTTTAAAATTACTAAGTATCTCCAGTGACAGTTTTTCAACCCAGTTTGCTAAAGTGGAACAACCAAAAAGATAATTTTTTCACGGTTGAATAATTGAAGTTTATCAATATGGAATTTTTGTTCCTTCAGCAAGCAACGATGCTCCACTGACGCAAACATATATAAATGATTATGAAGAGAATTTGGCTGCCTCCAAATAAATATTTAATTTTTTCTATGTTTTATTTGTTTTAAATTTTTATTGCTTATAAATGTATTATTTAATAATATTACATTCAGTTCACTTTCACAATTACATTTAATTAAAAAATTATTAAAATTTCTCCATTACAATTTCATTTTTTAATTTAAATTTTAATTTACAATTTAATCTTTTCATTTTTTAAAAATATTACATTCACCTCACAATTTTAATTTATTTGTATATTTTAAACACCTCTTAATTTATTTATTTTATTTTAATATTAATTTAAATAATTCAAATTAAAATAAAATTTAATATCAATAAAATATTAGTATATGAGATAAAGTTGTGGGATCTCATATAAGTTCTTTAGTGTTGTACCATTGGATGAGTTGTTTCAGTATAATGTGACCTAATGGATCTTACAAAGAACTCAAAAAGAGGTTGCACCATTGAAGATGTTCTAAAGAAACACGCACTCATCTAAAAGTGTTTAACCTCTCTATTTTATAAAACCCTTAGTGAAACTATCATGGTGTTTATGGGATTGACCAAAGATGTTCCTAAATATTTATGAAGCTTGTATTAACTGCCTAATTGACTGAGGCTCTTAACCAATCGTTTAGAGCAATTTTTTTAACCTAAATAGAGAGTTTTTTCTCACTTTCAAAACACACCAGAAAACATATTTTTATATTCTTTTTAGCTGTCTTCTATCTTCTATCTTCTTTCTCGTTTCTTTATTTTTCACGAAATTATCTTAGTGCTTTAAGAGCGAAATATATCAGTGAGGAATTTCTTGTGTTCTAGTGTTTTGGGTATTATTGTAATTTATGCAAGAGGAAGTTATCTCTATGTAATTGTGAGAAGTTGTTGTTTGGTATGTGAGCTTAGCCAATAAATTTTTTGATTTGGTTCCTGAGATTGTTCGTTAAAATCTATTTTTGGTTCATGAGTTTTGCCCGGAATAAAAGCTCTCATTTGGTTCGTGAGATTGTCCATCAAAATCTCTGCTTAGTCTGTGATCTGAGCTTGGTTTAAAAGCTCTCTCTTGGTTTCAAGATCAGCTTGGCGTAAACTCTCATTTTTTATTTGGAGGATAGTCGGAGTAAAACTTCAATTTTTTATAAGAAGGTTCGTGGGCATATGAAAGCTTTTAATTGAACAAGAGTTAGGTTTAATCGATTAAATCGTTATTCAAATTGAATAAGCTTTTGGTCTACATTTTCTTCAAATTGAACTTCACCTCAATTTTCTAATTATTTAATATTATTTTAATTCTACTTATTTGATTAAATAAACTAACTATGCTCTACCAAACCCAAATATCACATACACATGCCAAATCCATAATCATCAATTAAATGCATATAAATTTATTTAAATAATTAAATAAAGCACAAAATAAATTAAATAAATAATTTAAAGAATATGAGGTGTTACATTGTCACTAGGAGAAGGAGTAGGTGAGAGAAAAATGATCCTCAACTTCCAAGTAATTTCATGTAGGAGAGTGCCTTCAATAGTATCTTAGGGAGATCATTCTAGCTTGACGCACTGGCTTTCTTGGTCTATTTGAAGACAACACATCACAACAAGGAAAGAAAACCGATTATGATTAACGTCGGCCTTAAGGAAGCAAGGTGTGCAATGAGGCCACCCTTAAAGAACTCATCGTTTCTTTAGTGGTGGGGGAATAAGTCCCTGTGAAAGTTGAGATGTTCGAACTAGATACACGTGAAGATGAAGTTAGGCCGATTTTGTACGATGATTTTGAAATAGTTCAGCTCGACGATAATCCTGCACAATTGGTGAAGATCGGGTCCGAGCCTTCCTCTTAGGTAAATTTCTCACTAATCAAATGTCGACAAGCAAACACATGCCTTCTTTATCTGTTCACATGAGATGCCTGATAGAGATCTCATGTTATCCTACCATCATGTAAATGTCAACCCCGACGTTCGATACGTCTCCCATTAGAGAAGAAGGCAATCCCCAAAGAAGTCCGAAGCCACCACAAACAAAATAAAAGGCTTGGTAAATGCAAATTTCAACTTTGAGGTTAGATACACAAAATGACTTTCCAACATGGTGTTGGTGAAGAAATCCTTGGGGAAGTGAAGGATGTCCAAATGACTCTTACCCGCTCCTGAATATTGACAAGATTATGGATAACTCGGCCGAATACAAGCATTTATCATTCATGGATGCTTACTTTGGAATAATAAGATACCTATGTATGGACTCAGCAGGATGAAGACTGCATTCATGAGTGAACAAGTTAATTATCAATATAATGTCATGCCTTTTGAGTTAAAGAATGAAGATGCAACATATGAAAGAATTATGAACATGATCTTTAGGGAAGAGGTAACAAAGATGCTAGAAGTTTACGTAGATGACATGATCATGAAGTCCGACCGAGAAGAGCTTCATGATCCACACCTCCAACACTTTGTCAAAAGAGTTTGTTAGTACAATATGAGACGTAATACAGAGAAATGCACGTTCGGGATAATATCCGACAACTTCTTGGGTTTATATCTAAAAGAAAGTAGAATTGAAGCCAAACCTGAAAAATGCAAAGGAATGGTTCATATGAACGCTCTAAACTTTAAAAAAAGAAGTCTAGAAGTTTAATAACATGCTAACTGCTTTAAATAGGTTCATTTTTAAATCTGTCCAGCATGCATTGCTCTTCTATAGGATGTTTAGGAAAGAGATGAGATTCGAGTGGATGCCCAAATGTGAAAAAGCGTTCGAA